>NC_133495.1:13468160-13638704 GCF_025370935.1 Choristoneura fumiferana
AAGTAATATTTTTTCTAAGGATTTCGTATTTTATACGGAATCTTCCAAGTTTAGGTATATTTTGTGAACTCAGACTTTAAATTTGGTACGAAGCAACGTCTTATAGCACAGATAAAGGAAAAATTGCGAAAAGCATACATTTTTAGTTGCATCATATAAATTCTTCTCAATACGAAAAATACATTTTTGGCTGACACGTTGCGTATTACCGCCATGGTATTTTATATGGTGTAGTAGTTAGAGAGAGGACCTTTAGGTAGCATCTTGGTGGTGTTAATCATATCAAACTATCCATATACACTCATATTATCAGCTCTTTCTATTCCGCACAGGTGGTCGTCATGGGCAGCAGCACGACTTCCGACAAGACCATCAACACCAGCACCGACTCCGCGGCGACCGCACTCACCTCCGTCACGGGCACCGACGACTCCATGGACGCGGAGCCCGAGCCGGAACCGCCCACACACCCGCCCAACCTCATTGACAGCGACCCAGTACAGCAGGTAACAATAAAGGTTTCTTGACAGGCGAAAATCGCTGGATGGCGTTATTATCAAGAAGTTCGCTTGAAGTTAGTCTTGCTTGTGATTGGATCATTTCATTGTTAGCTTTAATTACTTTAAACTATTTGTTAAATAAAAAACCTTCGAATAGTGACTGTTAACCAAGGCCGTGGTTTGTCTGTTCTTCTGTGCAGCATTAAGTCTAGAGAATGGCATATATCTACCTCAATGAAGCCGACTTCAATATACGATTCGATATAATAGAATTTAAAACTTAATTGCAATTAGTGAAGTTGACTAGCTGACGTGACGTGTGTTTAAATTTAGGACGTTAGGCCTTACGAGAATAAAGCTGCAACAGTCCGCACCACCATTTCGAAAGATATATTTACATACAAAATACCTAACTACAGAGTATTTACAATTTCGATATCGCAATTTAACAACATTTATTTTGTTATTCAGCAGGACCCTCCAAGCACAGCCCCTCCCCACTACCACAGAGCGCAAGACAGCTGCGAAATCAACTCGCCAGCGTACACCAAGCCACAATCAGCAACCGACGTCCTAGAATCCCCCGACCAGGCCCAGCGAGATTCATCTTCGACGTTCCTCTCCCAGAACCTAGGAAAGAAAAGAGAAACAAGACAGTAGTCCAGGACAGCATACCCTCAACGTCTATACAGATCCCCTACGACTCAAAAATGGAGACGCCAAAGAGTCCGAAAGTGAGTCAGAGTAAATACGAGACGCATTTTAAGTTTGAGCCGGATAAGAGGAGAGGGAGTGAGGGGAGGAAAAAGAAGGAGAAAGAGTATTACAAGGATGAGGTGGCTAAGTTGAGGAGGCAGCTGGAGGGGACGGATGTTTTTACGGCGACGAGAAGACGATCGTCCACGCATCAGCATTCGGTGCCGCCCCCGGCTTCGAGAAGGCAATCTACTGGTAATAAAAAAAGTGATTGATACCATTTGTGATGATTTAGGGCCTAAGTTAGCTGATGTGGTTTGCAAGGAGAGGGTAGACGCCTATTGAAAAATAGTATAAAGGGGCGGCAACACGAATGGATCAATCTGGAGTAATTAGTTTCAAAAAAATGCGGCAATTATTTCGGTAATATCGCTTCTAATTGTTCCATACGTGTAAGTGTAGGAAGGTCTCGGGCGGGTCTTTATAGTAAGACGTTCCTACACTACTTACACGTATAATGATAGTGGTCAATTACATTGCGCGCCCTGTAATAGAACCTTTAAGAGTAAGTTTGGCTTTGCCAGCCATATTCGGGCACATAATAAACAATTCTAAAGGTTCGCCTTTGTCGGACACGACATGGAGGACATCATCATCAATTGTTCCATATATTCGATATTGCTCAATGTCGCTTATACCTACGAATTGCCGAATATCCAAGAAATTCAGGTCAATTTGTTTTCTATCTCGTATGCACTTATTTATTCTGCGGCTTCTACGTCACCCATCCGCGGGGAGAGCGAAGGCCGAGTGGAAATACAGCGGCGCATCGCGGCGAGGCGTGTGCCGGACTGCCGGCTGCCTCTGTTGTTGTGAAATGTGCATATCGAAAATACAAACTGAGACATGGATGCACAGAAAAACCAGAAAAAGAGACCAGCGCTGGGAATCGAACCCAGGTCCTCAGCAATCCGTGCTGCGTCCAGCGGTGGTGTAGGGGTTATAGCACGCAGCACGGATTGCTGAGGACCTGGGTTCGATTCCCAGCGCTGGTCTCTTTTTCTGGTTTTTCTGTGCATCCATGTCTCAGTTGGTTTTTCGATATGGTTTCACGGGATACCCGTAAAAGTAACAAATTTGGAGTTGAAATAAAAAATACAAAAAGACTCCAAATAACCAATCATAATAGTGAAATGTGCACGTGCGCGCGTGGTTCATTTAGAAAATTCAATTCGTGTCTGTACCGTTGCCCAGCAGTGGTGTAGCGGTATAGCACGCGACACGGAATGCCGAGGACCTGGGTTCGATTCCCAGCGCCGGTCTTATGTTTCTGGTTTTTCTGTGCATCTATATTTCAGTTTGGTATTTTCGATAATATGGGTTTTACGGGATGACCGTAAAAGTACGAAAAATTTGGAATTGGAATAAAAAATACAAAAACATTCCAAAAACCAATCTTAATTCATTTCATACTCTACATTACTGGTAATATCATTATTATAAGTCATTTTGTCAAATTATTTTTTTACTCTCTTGTTACTCTAGCGTCCATCTGGAGGGATTTGGACCTATTGCATATATTATTATATGTATACTGTTTTTTTTTATACGACTGGATGGCAAACGAGCAAGTGGGTCTCCTGATGGTAAGAGATCACCACCGCCCATAAACATCTGCAACACCAGGGGTATTGCAGACGCGTTGCCAACTTAGAGGCCTAAGATGGGATACCTCACGTGCCAGTAATTTCACCGGCTGTCTTACTCTCCACGCCGAAACACAACAATGCAAGCACTGCTGCTTCACGGCAGGATTAGCGAGCAAGATGGTGGTAGCAATCCGGGCGGACCTTGCACAAGGTCCTACCACCTGCAAAATACACCTGCTTATATTATAACTGGTCAATTTTGCAGCTGTTTCTTCATTTATGAGAGAGCTCCTTTACTTAGAAGCCTCCATATTTCTAATACCTAAAAAGAAAAAAAACCTTTTCTAGCGGCACAAGTCCACGTGACAGCCAACCCCTTAGACACCGCAGCGTCCATGCCAGCCGGTCGCACCACGATAGTGGTGCAGCAGCCGTCCCTATCGCTCGACTACGGCGGCTGCGCGACGATCCTCGTGCGAGACGGAGACGACACCAGGCGCAAGAGCCGCATCTGCAGCGACCACATCCAGCAGCTGCTGGATGTGACGAGCCAGTTCACGTCGGAAGACTTGCATGATTTTGACAAGAGGTAAGTTTCTATAAGATTCACCATCATAAACATTGAAGAGTTGCACTCTTGTCGATGGAGAGATTGCCACATAGCTTTTACTTTGTGGGGATGGCTACATTAGAGAGTGATCTTTCTCCAGGCAGATGGCGTGCCATGGGAAAGTTGAATATTTAGCAAACACACATCACTGAATCGAAAAATCGTCTTAACAACCCCCCAATGGTTTTTAAAGACCTATCCAACGACATCCCACATTATAGGAAAAGTCGAGGGAAAAAAAATCACCCCCACTTTACGTCTATGGGAGGTACCCTAAAAAAATTTTTTTAGATTTTTTTGTTTTACCACTGTTGGCGTGACTGATATGTATATTCATGCCGAATTACAGATTTCTAGTACTAACGGTCTCTGAGCTTAGCCGCGGACGGACAGACGGACAGACATGGCGAAACTATAAGGGTTCCTATAGTTGACTACGG
Organism: Choristoneura fumiferana; assembly: GCF_025370935.1. Classification (NCBI taxonomy): domain Eukaryota; kingdom Metazoa; phylum Arthropoda; class Insecta; order Lepidoptera; family Tortricidae; genus Choristoneura; species Choristoneura fumiferana. The sequence continues at coordinate 13,472,056 of NC_133495.1, forward strand.
AACCCTAATGAGACGTTATGCCGCTTGCACAGTCTAAGGTTAAAAAATGAAATGGTTAGCCTTCAAATTGAACCATTACATTTTCGTCGAACTCATTAAATTTAATTAGGGTCTGTATTCAGCATTTTTTTAATTGCAACATATTTTACAGTAATTTTATAAAAAATGATGCCATGTTAGGGCGCGTAGCAACTTGAATGTAATTACATTAACTATGTATGATAATGTATTAAGTGCATACATTGTTTAGAAAGAAGTTTACACAATAGCTAACACGTATAATATTTTATCTTGTATTGTAGGGGTAAGTGCTCATGCAAGTAAGGTTTCCAAACTAAAACTATGCTTTCATCTAGTCATAACATAAACTAAGATACTATATGGTACAGAAGCCTATTAGTCTAATGTCAATCAATTTGTGGCCGCCTCAACCAATCACAAACGTGATCCAATTGTCAAAGTTGTCAAACAGACTTGATGCTAGCGCCTGATAACCTGTCACAGAAACTCTTATTACAATTTTTTTACCTACATACTTTGCCTAACTTTCCCATAATATTGAAAGAAAAATTGATTCAAAATCAAATGCATCGATAAACCCAATTTGTCAAAATTAAACAAGCAATTCGACAGCATAAAATTTAAAACCATTATCTTTCCGTCATTCCTCGTGTACCCTCTCCTTTTAGAAAGATGAAAGATAAAAGGAAGCGTGTTTAAAATATAATAAAAGATAAAGATAATTCCGCTCGCTGCACGTTATATCATATTTTTATGAGATTTGTCACTCAAAATAATGAAAGGGGTGAGATGCGAGAGAATATTTATTTTGCTTTGTAGTGAGCGCCAGAGTAATAAGGTTTAGACGTCAAGGTTTTCAGTTCTTTTATTCTTCGTCCTGGCTTTATCGCTCGAATAAACTTTTTTGCGTGCTAGCTATGTAGACGACATCTTTGATGGGCGCTTCGGACTAGGATTTAATTTTAAGGTATGCTCTATTTTAGTATTTTCGCCCTGTATTAATGCTAACTGCTGCTCGCGACTTGTTTGTGAAGAATTGAATGAGTGGTTTATTAGTTGATAAAATGTATATCTATTTTGTAAACAGATATAACTTGTATACAGAGATAACTTAATAATACACGCATGCATGCCTATTCATACCAGCCAAAATGGCCGCCACTCAGCTTAATAATATTTTTTTAATTGGGAAGTTTCCTGGGTTAAAGTATAAATGTTAGGTATATTATTTAGAACGTCAGTCAGATATATAATTAGGAAAAATTAGACACGAGTCGACGGACTTGACGGATGGGACGGACTATCTTATCATCATCATCATCATCATCATCATCCCAGCCTACATATGTCCCACTGCTGGGCACAGGCCTACTCTCACAATGAGAGGGCTTGGGCCGTATTTCCCACGCAGGCCCAGTGCGGATTGGGAACTTCACACACACCATTGAATTGCTTCGCTGGTGTATGCAGGTTTCCTCGTGATATTTTCCTCACCGTAAAGCTCGTGTGTGGTAAATTTCAATTATGATTTCTCACATTCATGTGGAAAAGTCAGAGGTGCTTGAGAAGCGATAGGTCAAACCACTAGGCCACCACGGCTCTCTATCGACTATTTTATAATCAAAATATATACATTTTCGAAGTATCCTGTGCTTCGGTGACCATCCCAAGGATCTCATATACTTCTTTAGCAATTTTGCATCATACGTTCAAATTTTGTATTGTATTGTATTGTAAAACTCTTTATTGTACATAAAAACACATGAAAATAACAGAACACAGGATAATAAGATGTACAAAGGCGAACTTATCCCTTAAAGAGATCTCTTCGAGTTAGTTCCTAACCTTTCCAGTTAAATTTTGTTGCCAATATTTATTTTGTGAATCATAAAGACAAGTTAATTACCTTGTTTGTGCCACACAACTTTAAGTGTACCTTTTATCTTTGCGTTAAATATTCATAAGCGAGTTTCGTGGGTATTATGGTAGCTGTCACTCCACTGCGACAAATTCTCGCTTAATCCATATTAATCTTGTTGCGAGAACCACAGCGTACGGCACAGCTACTCCAGTTAGGTTTACTTTTACAGTGTTTCTTATTATATCCGCTACAATAAAACTAAAAATAGAATAATTTAAAAAAAATCGCACGGACGCATGCACGGAGATACGTAGAAGAACGAGGGTCAAAATTCAAAATTGTTTTTTGCATGTCACATTACAGGCATTAGGATGGAAAATTACAAACTAGGTATACGTGTGACGCCCTGATAGGGCACGGCAATACAAGTAATCAGAGGGTGCTTATTTTAATTGGAATGTATTTAACATGCATGGAAAAGAAAAATATAAACATATAGGTATAAAATTACACACTCAAATGAGACACATTTTAAGTTTTAGCCACATATGAACTCTAAGAACCATCCACCAGTCCTCGGCAAAAGAACTTACTCGATTTTGTCGTCGAAGAACTCATCCAGGCTATAGAAGCATTTATTGATTAGGTTTTTAAACGCCACAGCACTATCAATGTCTTTTAATGAATTCGGTAAATGATTGTAAATTTTTATTGTCATGTAGTGAGGGTTTGATTTTACTAATTTTAATTTGGAAAATTGTGTCACCGACAGCAAGCCAAGCAAACTAGATCATTGAAGTGGCAATGGGCAGGCCAGATAGCACCAAGAACAGATGGCGATTGAAGCCATAAAATTCTGGAATGGAGACCACGGGTCGGCAAGCACAGGCGCAAGGTGACCAACGAGATGGATTGATGATCGGGTTAAAGCCGCGTTCACGGTGGATGCTGGCCGCTTCCAACCGAAGCAACTGGAGGTCTATGGGGGAGACCATGACCAATAGTGGACGTCCTACGGCTGATATGATGATGATGACAATGGCTGATATGATGATGAAAAAATGAACAAAGGTTCATTGATATGTGAAATGTGTTTTATTCTGTTGATTTTTCAGTTAATTTTTTTTTATACGTCTGGATGGCGAACGAGCAAGTGGGTCTCCTGATGGTAAGAGATCACCACCGCCCATAAACATTTGCAACACCAGGGGTATTGCAGATGATGTATTGTTAATTGTAAAAATGCAATGGCAATAAATACATATCACTTGGAAGATGTTTAACAATAAATTAAATAAGTTTTTGGTAAAAAAAACATTTTTAATGCAAGTTTTTTTTGCTGACTTTACTTTTTGTTGACTATACTTGTATTTTCACCCAAACTACATTTGAATACCAAATTTCAAGTCGATGCCATTAACCGTTGAAGAGTTCCGTCCTGTGGAGACGATCCTGGCCGGACTACAAAGATGTCGCTATCAGATTATTGTATTATCACCAGATTTACATAAGTTTACCCAATTTCAAATCGATCGGACTACTGGAAGTAGGTCAAATTTAGCTTGCAAGATTTGACCCAAATAAATAAACGCACAGGGCAAGTTTAAAAAGCTTGTAAAAATTTAACTTGCTAGGTTTAACCCAAATAAATAAATAAACAAATAAATAAACGAGCAGGGCCATTAAATAAAAGCTTGTAAAAATGGGCAGAAATTTCGAAGTTTTCTTTCCTTTGCAGCAGCTGCACTGGCTGCTGTGGCGTCCCACAGAGGTCCGGATAACAATGTTTTGCGATGAATTATATTATCCGGCACGAGCGAGGGATTTTATTGCTTTCGTATCACTTAACCTGTTTACTATCACTAAGCAATAAGCGCTTTATCACCACCGACTTTACATTCGCTGTCCTTACGAAGAGATTTTGCATCCCCTATGTATCTTACAAGGGATTTATCATTGGGAATGCTCTGAGAAGTACTTAGTTCGATCTATTTCCTGTTGCTAAATTTCTCTATCGCGTCACCCGCAACCGACTTTCCACCCTCACCGCTTTAATATCTAGCAGTTCACTGCAGTTCGTTCTTAGCGGAATTTTGCCACGCACGGTACTTTGGAATCAACTGGCAGCGCCAGTATTTCCAGACCGGTAGAACTTGGAGAGGTGTGGCAGTGCTACCTTCATTTTTACACTTTTGTAGATATTGGTAATTAATCCATTATATCTGTGATCTACTCTTGCTTTCTGTAGTGATTGATGAACTGCCCAGGTCTCCACACTGTCAAACGCTTTCTTATAATCGACGAAAGCCAACCACAACGGCATTTGATACTCAGTAACCTTTTCTATTAGTACCTATTCTCATTGTCAGTATGTGGTCCATGGTGCTGCTGTAGCCCCTTCTAATCCCCGCTTGCTCTTTAGGCTGGTAGAAGTCAAGTATGTTAGTAAGACAATTTGTAATGACGTTAGATAAAATTTAGCCCAAATGGCAATGGGCGGAACAAATTGCCCGAAAAACCGATTCGTGGTGTAGAGTTGTACTGAATGGGAACAGAATAGACCAGAGGACAGACCGCAAATGAGATGAAAAGACGATATAAAAAAAGGTGGCGGGCAGCAACTGGACTCTAACTGCCCAAAATAGATCGGATCGGAGATCGGAGTTGGATCGGAGGTTGAAGGAGGCCTACACCAAGAATTTGGTAGAAGAAAGCTGAGAAGAAGAAAAAGAGAACTTAGAAATCTTCAAAGAACGAGCCTATTCTTTTCTCAAAGGACCGTACCAGTAATTCAACTTATGTTATGCTGTCTTTAGGTGGCGGTGATTGGTTTTCATCAGATGACCTACCTACTCCGTTTGCCTCTTATATAAAAAAGGCATTACCTTCAGTCGAAAGACGTACTCTGGCCAGAAAGTGTCCACGTAATGTAGGGTCTACCCTAGCTGCGTCTCCTGTTACGTGGTTACTATTCAAGATCACATCCCCTCCGGCCGTTGTCATATGTTAGTCAATTCGATTGAAGACGCAAACCAAACGAAAGTAACCTTGCATTTTTGTCTGTGACTTCTTCACGCTGAAACCGTTAAAGCAATTAGGTAATATTATTACTCTGTCCTTTTTGTGCGAGACCCAAGGAACTATTAGTATAAGGAAACCTCGACATGTTCCACCCTCATAGCAAAAGCGTTAAGCCTTATACACGCTCGTTAATTGAGTGCTAAATTGCTGCAAATTTGCTTATGAAGAGCGTCAAACGAGGTGTAATCACGTCTTATTAATAGAAACCGCAAGCTTAAGTCTTGAGACCACTTAAATCGACAGATAATAAATAAAAATTAAAAAAAAACCCTGGTGGGTTATAACTACGGTAAATCTGTCGACGTTCTGATCAGAATTATGGACTGAAATGATACCAGAATGACATTGTACATGATGTCTTAGGAAAAAGTAATCTCACAAAAGTGATTTTAGCATACATAGGGGCTGTTGCACCATCCATTGATTAGCGTTAACCGACGGTTAAATGTGATGCCGTTTCCGTCTATTCGAACTAAACAAATAGAGACGGCATCACACCTAACCGCCAGTTAACGCTAATCAATGGATGGTGAAACAGCTCCATAATCTTTGATAGATTACTGAAAGAATCCGCTCCATTTACGTAACTTTTCTAAGAATTCTTAAGGAAACAGGAAACTCATTAAATCTAATTATTCATCAAAACTGATGCTATTTGCATCTAGGGGCACGGCAGTGCCTCTGCCAAGTTGAGCGCAAGGCAAGTGTCGTACCATCTTTTCCTCTAATCATTTCGGCGTATTTTTACGTTTCTGCCTTGCAGCACTGGAGTATTGGAAGGCTGAAATTCTACTCATTTGATAAGCTAAAACTATTTTTTTAAACCTATAATTTCATGATTGGTTATTTGGAGTCTTTTTGTATTTTTTATTTCAACTCCAAATTTGTTACTTTTACGGGTATCCCGTGAAACCATATCGAAAATACAAACTGAGACATGGATGCACAGAAAAACCAGAAAAAGAGACCAGCGCTGGGAATCGAACCCAGGTCCTCAGCAATCCGTGCTGCGTGCTATAACCCCTACACCACCGCTGGACAGGAATTTAGACACAAATTTTTCCTATGCATACATATCTCAGGCAGGTTGCTTATTTCTACTACGCTACTTATGCAGCAGCACTAGCGACATCTATGTTTTCGCTCTCATCGAGAGACGTCACATTCTATCGGAACCAACCGCTCACCCAGACAAGAGATGTCGCTACTAAGCAATCAAATTATGATTGGTTATTTGGAGTCTTTTTGTATTTTTTATTTCAACTCCAAATTTGTTACTTTTACGGTATCCCGTGAAACCATATCAATAATAATAATTTCACTTAAATAACTTAACATGTCTAAAAGTTATTACGCAAATTTGGTACTGACTGATTATCAAAGTCAGATAGTATTTCTACATTACTTAGACACCTACAATTTGGCACAGAGTTCGCATTTACCTATTAAATGTAAGGTACAAAATATGTAACGATGTCTGCTACAATATTTTCAATGGCACAAGAACAACTCGTTTGAAAATCCACGAAAGTCCAGATTTTAGCTAAAATTTAGTCGTTTTCTTATATCCTCGTCTAGACTTAGCTGTTTATGAAATTTTGCTACTTTTTATGGACAAATTATCTCAAACAAAACTTGGCACGTTTTTTACGCAGTGTTTTTATTAGGTTTCTATAAGTAGACAGTATAACATTATTATTTTCAAGATTTATATCCTCTTTCATTGTGGTCGCTTACAATGAAGAATACTTACTCGCCCAAAGAGCGATGGAGCGAGCTATGCTCGGGGTTTCCGTAATGTGATCAAATCAGGAATGAGGAATCAACGAGAGAAGTCAGTCACTTGCTCATAGAAATGATGCCGCTATACGAGCTTTTTTAAAAAAATATGACGTTACAAGCTTGCCCGTAACTTCCTTCTTGTGGTATTCGGTTATCGCGCGATGTTCCCTCGGGAACTGTGCATTTTTCCGGGATAAAAAGTAGCCTATGTCACTCTCTGGCCCATAAACTGTTGCGACTTATAACCTTTTGTAAACACCCTATTATGTACACAGTTATAACAATAAAGTTTATTTCTATTTCTATTTAAACTATCTCTATGCCATAAATCACTTTAATCCGTTGCTCCGTTTCAACGTGAAAGACGGACAAACATACAAACACACACACTTTCACATTTATAATAGTTAATAGTATGGATTTAGAGAAATCCAATATGCAGAAAAAAACAAGCATTACATTTGAAAAGAAAGAAACAGTAGAAAAAAACATCAAATCTTTATCGCAAATACAAACTGAGACATGGATGCACAGAAAAACCAGAAAAAGAGACCAGCACTGGGAACCGAACCTAGGTCCTCAGCAATCCAAGGATTCAGCAAGGATTGCTGAGAACCTGGGTTCGATTGCCAGTACTGGTCCCTTTTTCTGGTTTTTCTGTGCATCCATGTCTCAGTTTGTATTTTCGATATGGTTTCACGGGATACCCGTAAAAGTAACAGATTTGGAGTTGAAATAAAAAATACAAAAATACTCCAAAAACCGATCATAATCAAATCTTTAGTATAAATTACGCCCCAACCAGCATAATGTTATGGCTAATTATAACTAAACACAAAAACATATTCATATACCGTGACTACACGAACACCAGCGGAAAGAGGTTCACATACTCGTAATAACACTGTACCTAATGCAAGTTACGGATTCACTCTTGCATCGAACAACATTATTAGTACATTACTGTCGAGCCCAGGAAAAAGCAATCCGTGTATGAGTAGAGTTTGACGTCAATAAATACGAATCCATGAATTGCCATTTCCGAGTCCAATATTTAATGCGAAGAAATAAAAGAAAATTGTTAAAATATAAAATTAAATGCTTTAAAAAGGTGGCCATAAACTACCCGCCATACTTGTTTATTTTTTAAAGTACACGGCAGGACTCTTAGTGCCATTTCATTAGAAACAATAATGTAATTAATAAAAAAAAATAGGTACATATATCAATAAAAAATATTAAGTTAAGTGCAAATAAAGCTTTGTATCACTAAACTACGGTTTAAAGTGCTACTACTGAAATCTTTTGAGTTACTCGTAATTCAGCCATTTTCTTTTGTTAAGTACCAGTTTTTCGGTTTCATTGTGCTTAAACTCGAAATATTAAAAAAAAACTAAAGACACTGTTCGAGACATTTTTAAAGACGATGTTTCTTCCTAAACTAGGACTTAAAAAGAAAAAAGTTAGAGGGAATTTCATCGTCAGGCTGTTTAAATGAGGGCTATCGTTTTTGTCTCACTAGATGGCGCACTGTAGCGTGAGGTTGTTAGTATGGCTTTCAAAGTCTGTTATTACGGGCGTGAAAACAAAGTTTACATTAAAATCATATTTAATACACCTTAAAACCGTACCATAAAAATATCGAGCATGCCACAGTGTTGCATAGTCCCCGTTTTGTTCGGAAAAAAGGGAGGACAAAGGTTTCCGAAAGACAAAACTGTCTAAAAACCCCGGATTGACCCGGAACGTATATTTGCCATAATTAATTTCAGATATTGCAAAATATTCACAAAATTATTCTAATTATAAATAAACCCGCGTAGCTCACCCAAAAACTATGAGATTTGACATTTCGGAGACCTCACGCTACACTAGCGCCTCTAGTGGCGAATTCACACGCGATAGCCCCCATTGACTGACCGTAGTCAAAACGAGAATTTAAACAGTAAGAAAACTGTATGGTAATGGAATCTCATACAATTTCCCAGCCTCAGGCTTTTTTAATTTGTAGGGTAGTTATAATATATAGGATGGGCCATATCACATGGCAAAATGAGGAGTTATTAAATGCCGTATTGTTGTCCCCAGGTATGGAAGCCCCCACCACTTCAGATCGCAGTCAGTGAAGGCGGCGCGCTCGCGCACCGGCGAGCGGCAACTCCTGGGGCTGCCGCAACAACGCGCCCGCGTGGCTTCCATGCCCAACACTGGGGTCGAGGAGGAGTACTACAGACTGAGGCACTTCAGTATTACTGGTATGTGCTAACCCGTTTACCTTTACTTGCCCGAATTTCACTTGCCATACCAACGTTTGCCATAAAATATATAGAACCGTGCTGTTTTAAGGATTTTTTAAAATGTCATAATATATAATGCAGTAGGTTAGGTTAGGTTAGTTTAACATCAACTCGGAAGAAATTACTATTTCAGAAATAAATTACTTTATGGCAAATGAAAATTCTAGAAAACGATACATTCGGGCAAACGATAGAGAACCGTGCTAACCATGTAAGTGGCAGCAGCCGCTAACGATGGGCCTCATGAGGAAGCTCAAAGGCACTCAGAGGGTTATGGAGAGGTATATGCTCGGGGTCTCTGCGGAATAGAATCAGAAATGATCCGTAGTAGAACTAAGATTACCGATATAGCCCGAAGGATTGCGAAACTGAAGTGGCAGTGGGCGGGGCACTGCTCGCAGGACTGATGGCCGATGGGGTCAGAAGGTTCTCGAATGGCGTCTGCGGACCGCGAGACGAGCTGTTAGTCGGCCTCCAATAAGATGGAGCGACGACCTGGTTTTAAACGTGGGATCGCGGTGGATGCGCAAAGCACAAGACCGGTCTGAGTGGTGAGCCTTGGGGAAGGCCTAGTTATGTCCAACAGCGGAGGTCTTTTGGCTGACATGATGATGATGAGTGAAGGCTACATTATTTCCGCCCCATAAGTACCTTTCTAAAATAATAATTTGATCTGTATACGTATAATAATTGAATTTGACTTTGAATGACTACGAAAAAAGAGTATAAATAAGTACTTAGTACATTACCTACTTGGCTTGGCAAGTCGCCCTATCACTACTAAACCGATTTTGATGGAACATGTCTAAGAACTATCGCTAGAAAACCTGCTTTCAAATAAAAAACGGCATTCAAATCGGTCCATCCGTTTACCCTTTATTTTCAAAGTCAAAGTCAAAGTCAAAGATTTATTTGTTCAAAAAGCAGGTTACATGGTTAACAGGTGTTATGCCAACATTTGAAAGTTCACCACTTTTTGCCGCTTACACGGCATACAAATATTATAACAAGAGATTTTCATCTACATGTAGGTACCTACCTAATTTATGCTGTTTTTTTTTTTTTTTTAATTATCGTCTACATTATTTGATACATCATTACGATTTCATTATTCGGATTACACAATAAAATGAAGAAAACATTCTATACAATAAAAAATTACGTAATTAATTCATGCATTGTTCAATTCTATGTCATTTAAATATTCCTGTATGTCATAATAGCACTTGTCTTTCAATATTTTACATATTCTATTTCTAAATATGTTAGGTGGTAGTGTTTTTAGATATTCAGGCAATTTATTGAAAAATTTGACTGCCATGCAAAATACACTTTTTCTGAACAGGGCACAGTGTGCTCGTGGAAATATGTGCCTATTTCTTAGTCGAAGATTAAGTTCAGGGTTAGGTTGATGCTTCTGAAAACGATCGTGATACTTCTTCTTTTTGTTATAATTATTTTTAAATTTAATTCTAATTTGATTTTGGCTGACAATGTATTGTAATTTACCACTATCATATACCTATATATTTTTTTGTATACAATTTGACGATCCTTTTGTGAATTTCTTATAATTACTTGACATGTATTTTGTTTATTGGTGGTAGATTTTTTTTGACATTCATAAGTGCTTGTTATAGCCTAAATAAAATAATGATATTTTGACTTTGACTTTTGTATTTTTGCATTAGGTAATAAATAAATCTAATCTAATCTAAGACCTACGGTGCCACAGACAGACACACATAGCGGTCAAACTTTTACGTCGGGGGTTAATAATAATAATTTATTTCAGATTTTCAGATACATAGATTGTTAGTTACAAAGCACTTATAAAACTACGTTAGTTTTTTTTTTCGACTGTATGGCACACGAGCAACAAGTGGGTCTCCTGATGATAAGAGATCACCACCGCCCATAAACATCTGCAACACAGATGCGTTGCCAACTTAGGGGGCTAACATGGGATACCTCAAGTGCCAGTAATTACACCGGCTGTCCTACTCTCCACGCCGAAACACAACAGTGCAAGCACTGCTGCTTCACAGCAGGATTAGCGAGCAAGATGGTTGTAGCAATCCGGGCGGACCTTGCACAAGATCCTACCACCTACAACAAAATAAAAAAGGGTTTTACGTCGAGCCGGGTTTACGGGTTTAAGGGTTTTAAGTGCCGCAAAATTGTAAACGTCTTTATGTTCAGTTTTCAGAGTGCCATCTTGATCATTTGTCACTCAGGTAAGGGCGTGGTGAACAGAGGCGACTCTCTCCGCTCCAGAAGATCCAGGTCGAACACTTCAGTAGCTTCCAGCGCTTCCAGCACAGAAGCCGTCAACCGGGCTTCTGCGCCGTGCTCTCTGGCGTCCTCCAGGTAAGAACTGCAGGGCTACTACGAAATTCGAAAATCGAAGTACATATCGTACCGTCCCTCTCACTCTAGTATTAGGTAATATACGTGTCGGCGGGACGGTACGATACGAACTTCGATTTTATTTTCGTAGTAGCCCTAGAGAACTTGCAAAGAGTTTATACTTAGGTTGTACCAGAGTTGAGGTCGCGCACACAACATGCCATGTTGACAGCGGAATTTCGACATTCGCTCATTCATTTCATTCATTCTTCTTTAATGCAATCAGTTCTTCTTGTAGCTTTACCTATGTGTGTGAGAGAGAGAGAGAGAAACATTTATTTACACATATTCGACACACATAAAAATACATTAGATGAAAAGAATTAAAAAATAACATCGAATAGTATAAAGTGGGGCCCACTCAGCATAATCCATTTTTTTATGTGTAATCCATTTACTTCAACTCTCGTGGCTCTACCTAATCTTATACCCACATGCCCTGATAATCAATCCAAAGGGGGTTGTGATATCCGGGGAACTTACAAGGCTGGATCAAGGGGGGTCAAAGGGGGTTATGACCTCCTGGGCCCCGGCCTGGGTCTAGGACAACATTAGATATTTTTCTGAACTCATTGATTTTAATAAAATTAATCATATTTCAGCCACAAAAGAAGACGATTCATTTAGTTATAATATACATAGCGGCACAAAATTTGGTCCACTCTGCGTTCAAAATCTATTACTGCATACATTTGAGGGCCAGATTTTTGCCGCTCAGTATATACGAGTATAACTAGAATTTGCCCATGTGACCTCCCCCCCCCGGGTATAGAGTTAGACCCACCCTGGCGAACTTACTCGGGAACGTTGTGACAAAAGTGGAAAGAAGAGACTGACCACACAGCATTGGGAAATACCTTTGGCATTAAGTAGACAAAGGTTTAAGAAGAATGATTCGAGGAAAACTCTGTACAAGAATGGTTGAAAAGGGTCCCCCTGAAAAACAGCGTTGCAGCATTTTTTTTTTTATTCGACTGGATGGCAAACGAGCAAGTGGGTCTCCTGATGGTAAGAGATCACCACCGCCCATAGACACCTGTAACACCAGGGGGATTGCAGATGCGTTGCCAACCTAGAGGCCTAAGATGGGATACCTCAAGTACAGTAATTTCACCGGCTGCCTTACTCTCCACGCCGAAACACAACAGTGCAAGCACTGCTGCTTCACGGCAGGATTAGCGAGCAAGATGGTGGTAGCAATCCGGGCGGACCTTGCACAAGGTCCTACCACCTGCCTGCAGCATGCTGCAACACTAGCTGAGTGGGGACGTTTTACACTATTCAACACTAATGTTGTAAGTAGACGGGAAGCAAATTGTTTGTCTGTATTTTAACTTTTAATTTGTGTTATTTTTTTTTTGCGTGTCAAATTTGTGTTCTCTCTCTCTCTCTGTGGATATAAATTAGCACTAATTGCCTTGTTACCCAGAGACTCGTCAGCGGGCCTAAGCGCGTACCGAGTGTTGGTGCTGGGCGGTCCCGGTGTTGGCAAGTCCAGCCTCGTCGGCCAGTTCATGACTTCGGAGTACCTGCACGCTTATGACACCAGCATAGGTAATAAAGGCCATGGTTTGTTAACCAATTTAGGGTGAAGCCAGACGAGCGTAATTATTTGAATTCTGAGTCACTTATTTTCGGTCGCGTAATTTCGGTTGCATTCGGTTTTATACAAAAGTTCAGTTTGTGCCACACAATCATATTCTATTATAGTGTGAGCTAACTTTGGGGGGCGGCAGACTTGAACTTGCCTTCAAAATCCAAAAGCTTAATGGTTACTTGACCTGAAATGTATATTTCAGAACTAAATTATTGTTATTATTATTTTAAAATTTATGACGGTGGAAGCATTCTACACTTCCACTGAACGTAGATATAGTTTAGATATAGTAACCCCCTTATTCATAAACGACAGTCAAACCTATTTTAGTTAAAATGCCGCTAAAATTCGTTTGTCCTTAGCTGTCACTTCGACATATGTATTTGTTAGAAAGGGACAAAGCATTTGTTAGTTAACATAGGCTTGTTAAGTTTTATTAATAAGGGGGTTAGTGTTTAGTATTGTAACTAAGGGACCCCATACATCCCTGTATTATTATTATTATTATTTTTTTGTATTTTTTTTTCTTTAATTGTTTACTATAGTTTTTAAGTATTTTATTTGTAATTATATTATTATGAAAAAATGACTTTCTGCCAAGTTTCTTGCGGCGCATTCTTCTTGGCAATGATGGTCTTTCCGAAAGCGCTGGTAGTTTAAAAAATGACGTGTAAAAGTGCCCATTGCGGCAAGATTGCGGCCTATTTACTGAATAAATGATTTGAATTTGAATTTTTTTGAATTTGTGTTCGATATTATACCAAAAAATGAGGAACGATGCCCGATCGAGACTTGAATGAGAGCTATCACGTATGAATTCGCCGCTAGAGGCGCTGTGTAGCGTGAGGTTTCCGAAATGTCAAATCTCATAGTTTTTGGGTGAGCCACGCGGTTTATTTATAATTAGAATAATTTCTTGAATATTTTGCATTACCTGAAATTAATTATGGCAATTATGCGTTACAGGGCAATGAATGTCTGTGTTTTGAGACAGTTTTGTCTTTCAGACACGTTTGTCCTAACTTTTTTTCCCGAACAAAACGGGACTACGCAACACTGTGGTTGCTCGATATTTTTATGGTACGGTTTTAAGGTGTATTAAATATGATTTGAATCTAAACTTTATTTTCGTAATAACAGACTTTGAAAGCCATGGAGCCATCTAGAAAGACAAAAAAGATAGCCCTCATTTAAGAACAGTTTAAGCTGGATCCACTTGTATCATTTTGCCGATCACAATCACAACCACTCCGTGCATTACATAGAATAAGACCCATTTAAATTGTGTTGATTTTGAAAGCTGTTCCAAATTTGAAACTCATTACAGTACTATTATTGATACTGTTATGAACATTACGTTATTGTCTACTACCACAGACAAGAATGTTGTCATAGTAAAATCGGTTGTTTAATACTGGTACATGAAACTGTTAAGTACATGAAACAGCAACTCGCAAACTTTCCTTGTCGCTGTCACTTCGTCTTTGAACTTGATATAATGACAAAGGAGATGTACAATGACAAGGTACTAAAGTATAACGATATCTTTGAGCTTGACGTACTTACGAACATCGCAAGTTAAATAAAACCTCGTAAAAATAGACAATGACCGTCATATCGGATCATTTCCACGTTTCTTATCACGATTTCATCCTATGACGAGGGTTATTTGATTCCAGAGATAGATAACTTCGTCAAGATGTTACTTTTGAGAAGTGAACGAATTCTTTACATACAAGCTTTATTCACATTCAATTTTTATTCACTTTTAGTGGCGGTTTGACTTAAAATTTGGCTTAGGTACAATACAATAATCTGGTAGTGACATCCTGGTAGTTCGGCCAGGATCGTCTCCGCAGGACGGAATTCCTCAACGGTTAATGGCATCGAATCGACTTAAAAAAAATACAATAAACCTAAAAATTTAAAATTACATGGCAATGCATGAAAAATAAAAGGTACCTAGTAAGTGAACAATTGTTTCCACTGTTGCTATTTCATTTCCTCGCCATCGAAGCAGCAGTGTAAAACTCGAGCATTAAACCCATTTTCCCCTCGACTCGTAAAATGGCTCGTTTTATGCTCTCGTTGTACAATCTACTATTATTTATTGTGTAGACGACGAGTCTGGCGAGCGATCTGTCTGCGTGCTGTTGGCCGGCGAAGAGTCGGAGATCACATTCATGGATGCACCCTCGGACCAAGTCGTTGTGAGTATAATAGAGATCCTAGCCCATTCAGACGATGCGAGAATTTGCGACGATTGAGGCACAATAAATTCGGTTTATCTAATACCGCAACGCAACGTAGTTAAACTTGCTTGCAAGTTCTCGCATTGTCAAAGTGCTTTTAGTTAATGTTATGATGGCTTTATTATTATTACTAGCCTATTCAATATTATAATATAATAACTTATTTATAGGGCCTAATGGGAACTCTAAAAATACACGGACCAAAAAGCCGTTCAAAAACAATACAATACAATACAATACAAAGACTCTTTATTGTACACCAGACATAGTAAGCGATACAGAAAACAGATACACAGAAAAAATATTACAAGGTGAGCAATAGGCGGCCTTAAAAAAACATTAAAATTAAAATTATTTCGTAAAATCAACAATAATATTTAAATATCACGGGACACTTGACACCAATTGACCTAGTCCCAAACTAAGCAAAGCTTGTACGGTGGGTACTAAGCAACGGATAAACATACTTATATTAGATAAATACATATAAAACATCCAATACCCGCGAACAACCATTCTTATTTACAAATACATCTGCCCGACCGGGAATTAAACCCGGGACCTCAAGCTCCATAGTCAGGTTCTCTAACCACTTGGCCAGCCTGGCGTCCTCGTGGGCCCTCGCGTACTTTATAAAGGACAAAGGACCAATTAACACTAAGAATAACGGCCGAATGTAGGTACTTCATAAAGTACAAATTGTTAATTGAAAAAATAATCTAAAGAAATTGGAAATAATATCCAAAACAACAAAGCTAGTAAACCACGTCTAGGGCGTAAGTAAAAATGTCTGTTAATAAAGTCAGGTCCCAGGAGGCTATAAAATACCTACATAAACTCGTGGAGTGCCTACTATCGAGTGCGACAGTTATGCTGTCCCTGTCTGATTGGAGCTATCCGTCGTCAACTCAGAAATGTTTTATTATTTGAGCATTCTTTGAAATACTAGGGATAGCGTCTATAAAAATGCGCTTCAAATTATAAAACTCGGTCAAAGGGAATATAGGTGAAATATGCTGAGTACGCCATGCATATTTTATTTTGGGTCCCCTGCGCTATAACGAAGTGACAATAGAGCGAAGGGTCTATCGCTACCACAGAATAAAATAATGAGATGATAAAACCATCACGCCACTAACTTTTTGATAAAAAACCGGCCAAGAGCGTGTCGGACACGCCCGAAATAAGGTTGCGTAGCCATTTCGTATTTTATACGGAATGTTCCCTAGTTTAGGTATATTTTATACCTTAGGCTGCTATTTACTCTTAAACTACTAATAATTCTCAAGCAAACTTAACCGTTATAGTTTTCCTTGAATGTTTAATATACTTACTATCATCCTCATTTTTTTCAAATTTTTCCACCCACCGATTTAGATTTTAGAGGGGGGACGCTCGATTTTAAAGAAAATTTGCACTTTAAAGTTGAGTATTTCGCAAAAAAATCAATGAATCGAAAAATCGTCTTAGCAAACCCCTAATGGTTTTAAAAGACCTATCCAATGATATCCCATACTATAGGGTTGGATGAGAAAAAAAAAATCCCCCACTTTACGTCTATGGGAGGAACCCTAAAAAATTTTTTTTTTTAATTTTTATATTGTACCATTTCTCGGCATAGCTTACATATATATCCGTGCAAAATACAGCTTTCCAGCATTGATAGTCCCTGAGCAAAGCCGCGGACGGACAGACAGACAGACAGACATGGCGAAACTATAAGGGTTCCGTTTTTGCCATTTTGGCTACGGAACCCTAAAAATCTGGCCAAGTGCAAGTCGGGCTCGCGCACCGAGTGCTTACGAGTAGTGTGAATTTGTATGTATCTATGAATGACCAGTGTTTTCAGAGCTATTATCCTAAGCAAAATGTAACGCGGTGTGGGGTTATTTTAGATGGATACTGACATAAACATACCGACAAAAATCTGTCTTTTTGGGTTCCGTAGCCAAAATGGCAAAAACTGAACCCTTATAGTTTCGCCATGTCTGTCTGTCTATCCGTCCGCGGCTTTGCTCAGGGACTATCAGTGCTAGAAAGCAGTAATTTTGCACGAATATATATGTAAACTATGCCGACAAAAGGGTAAAATAATAGTATTTTATGCAACTGTATCGTAATAGGGGTCCTTAAAACATGAGTGTGGGTTACGCCTCGGCTACGCCTCGTTTCATAATAGGGTCACATGAGTGTTTTAAGGCAGTGTTTTACGTACAGTTGCATACAATATTTTATCTATATCCATATATTAAATCCTCTATCATGTGTTCCGTGAACCATTGAGAATGACCTGCATTAACGGAACTAGGTAGGTATGTCTGCCCCACGAGCTGCGCGCGCGACCACCTGCTGCTGCAGCACGTCCACGTGCACGTGGTCGCGGCGCCTCCCCCCCCCCCCGTGCTGTAATGATGTATGAGTATCGTAATGACCATTACGATACAGCCGTGTTCATAATAGAATCCAATGTCGTAATGCTGGTCATTACCTATCGTTATTGAACGCATAATTGAGGATTTACAATATGGGTGTAGATTTACATGTGGGTAGGTCTTTTAAAATTATTAGGGGTTTGCTAAAATGATTTTCGATTCAGTGATTTGTTTGCAAAATATTCAACTTTAAAGTGCACATTTTTATTAAAATTGAGCGTCCCAAATCTAAACCGGTGGGTGGAAAAATATGAAATAATTCAGGAAGTATAACAAACTTACAAGGAAAACTATAACAGTTAAATGTTCTTGAGAATTATTAATAGTTTAAGAGTACATAGCAGCCTAAGGTATAAAATATATCTAAACTTGGAATATTCCGCACAAAATACGAAATCCTTAGAAAAATATTACTTGATTTTTTCGTAATGGCTACGGAACCCTATTTCGGGCGTGTCCAACACACTCTTGGCCGGTTATTTGGTTGTGCTACAAGAGTTACATCTATGTCTAAGTTTCTACGATGGCCGAAAATGCCTTATAGGTTTTTCATTATTTCGTAATACAGACAAACGGACAACAAAGTGAGCCTATTTAAGGATTTAGTTTTGAAGTATAAAACCATAGAAGGGTCGATTTTTTCTTGTACCTCGTTGCCATGGTTCGGTCCCCTGGACAACTCTTTAAAACCACGAGTTTCTATGTTTTCTGTGGTCAAAATTCATCGAGTATAAATTGTTGTCCTAGTAACAAGCTCATTATTTTATAGACTATCTCCTAAGTATATTAGTCGCATTTATCAAATCAGTTTTTTTAAGACACTCTGTCACTGTCGTCTCTTGGACAACGGGACAGAAAAACAAACAAGAAAAAGTTGATTGACCCAGAAACACAAATAGACAAAGGTTTTACGACTTGAATGAATGAATGAATAAAATTTATTCCGAAACAACAACAACAACAACAAAAAACAGATTACAAATTTCTTAAATCTAAAAGTGTATTGTGGCAGTTGTCCCAAAAAAGGAGACCACTCAGCATGAGTCGAGGCAGGGGGCCACGACGCTAATTTTCAGTGGGTCCTATAATGAGTATCCTAAAACTAAAAACTAAAACTAACGGACTCCTATCTAAATATATTTGACTATTCTGTTTGTACTCGCACAGTCTAGGTTATTTGTCTGCGATTACCAAACCAGAAATTAGACTGACATAATTGAAAAATAAATAGTAGGTACATAGACAGAGAGACTTATAGAAGATAGGCGTGGTTACACGTATGCATGTATAAATGTATGTATGTGTGAAGGTGTGTTGTTTACCAGTGTTTTCTGTTCTGCTTACTATGTGTTGGTGTTCAATAAAGAGTTATTGTATTGTGTACTACCCTAAAATTACCAAAAAATTACCAAAATTAAATTCATGACTTCTGGTCATTGCTTGCATTGCTGGCATTGGCTGCATGGAAATACTTAATTACACCGGACCTCCATGAAGTTGGTCGATGTAAGATAAAAATAAGTCATCAATGAGTCCGCCCCGCTCGTGGTGGAAACAGCTTTCTAGTGGTTATGCTTTCTCCCGCCGCAAAAAGAGGGGTGTTATAAGTTTGACCGCTATGTGTGTCTGCGTGTGTGTCTATCTGTGGCACCGTAGCACTTTAACGGGTGAACCGCTTTTTTTATTTGAAGTTTTTTTTCCAGCTATGGTTTCTAGACATGTTTTATCAAAATCGGTTCAGCCGTTTTGTGATATTGAACTTTGAAGTCGCAAAGTCGGTGGTTTTCCAACTTTTTGTTGGTAAGATTATTATTTACTCTTTCAGTCCGACGGCTGCGCACACGGGTACTGCGTGGTATACTCGACAGCGGACCGCACGAGCTTTGCAGATGCGGAGCGGCGGCTGCAGGCGCTCTGGGCAGCTGGCCACACGGCCAGAAGGGCGGTCATACTGGTCGGGAACAAGGCTGACTTGGCGAGATCACGCACTGTCAACACTGATGGTATAAAAAAAAAATTAGAAAGAAAATTTTTGAGCATATCAACAATCGTCATCATTATCACAGACTATTAACGTTCCACTACTGGGCACAGGCCTCCTCTCAGAATGATCTTCACACACACACACCACTGAATTGCTGCGCTGGTTCCCCAGGTTTCCTCATGATGTTTTCCTTCACCGAAAAGCTCGTGGTAAATTTGAAATGTAATTCAGAAGTCCGAACCGGGGTTTGAACCCACGATCTATATCAGGTGTACCCCTATATTTATCTGATATTTATTTATTTATTTATTGCAACCATGGTATTTATAAGATATTCTTAATTATAGCCAGTACAAACATGGACCCTACAAGGGCGTAGCAACATTTATATTTATTAACATAATTCTTTTATTACATATTTATAAAACATTAACATATCTTACATCTATACATATCTTACATTTATCATACCTACTTATATTATTTACTATTCCATAAATGTGGATCGCCTAGTTCCTATTCCATAAACTCCTGAAGAGAGTAGGGACATATGCCTATGAGATATGCTTTCAGCTTATTGACAAAAGTCATATAATTTTCTTCTTCAGCTATAACTTTCGGAATTTTGTTGAAAATTTCTAATGGATAGATGTTATTGGCCTTCTACAATGTTACAACATATTGTATGTTCCTTGCATCCATCCATCTATGTCTATTGTTATCCTGAATAAAACTATATAACAGCTAAACTGGTACATATTTGACACGGGAACAAAAAGTGAAGATGTTAATTATTATTATGCTCTGTATATATTTTCGTTATTAGATTAGGTTTTTATAATAGTTATAAAAAGTAACTACAAAAAAGTACAAGCAAAATAAAAATATTATAAAAACCTAACTTACTTTGCCGCCAGTTATTATTATAATTATATAAAATTTTAATAAAAATAATGGATGAAGTACATAAAGGTCATTTCATATAACATGATATTAGATGAAACTATTAATTATACAATTTTTTATGAACGTGTAATCTACAGATTGGTTTAAGTTGGATTTGTTTTATAACAATCATGTAAAATTGACAATTTCAGATAAAATTGCATTATTTAAAATGACCATTATGTATTTCGTCTATTATTCTTTTTAAACTTTATATATTTTAATACCATTTGACACTTTAATGAAAACTCGTTCGGGGTGTTTATTACAATATAAATAAACAAGATTCCAGTAATTTGAAGGGACGATGATTTCCAACGCGACATTTTCTAATGTAACTTTATTAACTTCGTTCAAGTACATTATGAACTGACTCTAAAATAAAGTGAAACTTCTTATTCTAACGAGACTTTATGAATATTGTAACTTTAGTGAGTTTATATTTTCGGTAAATTAAATAAAGATTAAGCAAATAATTATCCTACAGTCACTTGCTGGAAATCGTATATTTGTATTCCAAAATTTAACCTATAAAGCGGTCGTATCTATGAAATACACAAATACACAGTGTTAGCAGAGCTCTGTTTCTAAGTAAAATGTACACAACAGTATTGGGTCATTTTATATTTATTAATTGAGATTCCTGTATTTTTTAATTTTAATTTATTTGTATTATTTGTTGTAGCTACCAATAGAAATACACATTATGTATAAATTTCAGCTCTCTGACATTATGGTTCTTGAGATAAATCCCTGTGACGGACAGACAGAAAGACTGACGGAAGGACAGTAAAACGACATTAACAGGGTTCAGTCTGTCATTAGTCCGGCTCGCAGTTGACAGGTTTTTAGGGTTCCGTAAACAACTAGGAACTGTCTGTCGGTCTGTCTGTCTGTCTGTCTGTCGGCTAAGCTCAGAGACCGTTTGTACTAGAAAGCTGTTACTTGGCATGAATATAATATATCAGTCACGCCGACCAAGTGATAAAATAGAAAACAATAAAAAAAATATTTTATGGTACCTCCCATAGACGTAAAATGGGAGTGTTTTTTTTTCTCGACTAACCCTATTGTATGGAGTATCGTTGGATAGGTCTTTTAAAACCACTACGGGGTTTTCAAGACGATTTTTCGATTCAGTGATCTCTTTGAGAAATATTCAACTTTAATGTGCAAATTTTCAAATTTTCATTAAAATCTAGCGTCCCCCCTCCCCCTCTAAAATCTAAACTGTTGAGTGGAAAAATTTGAACCATAGCAACCTAAATAATCTTTTTGTTTACGTTTAATATCACTTCAATTTCGTCGCAATCAATTTGAGCAACAGTTAATCTTAGATAATTTATTACTCTCCGGCTTTCAGGCACTTTGTACTAGATTGATTTATTACATCCAAACTAGTATATTTAGAAATGAGAAAGAACTCTGTTTGTCCATCTATCTGACTGTTACTTTTTCACATCTAAGCTAAACCGCGATTTAAACGAAATGTAGTATAAAGATAGACCCTAAGAAGGGCATAGAATAGTCTTTATTAGTCTTAATTTTACAGTTCCTGAGTGTTGTGATAAACATATTTTTCGTAAACAGAGTCGCAGGCAGAAGCTAAGTTGGCAATAATTCTTTAACAATGCACTGCTAAAAAAACCGTAGAACCGCAAAATTTTACCTTTCTAGATCCAAGGGTTAGGACGGAGCGGTGATGACAGATGAATCAGTGAGTGAGTCAGGACCAGACGTCAGAAATCAGTGGTCAAAATTAATGAAATAGATTGTATGTGTTTTATCCTTTTGGCTACCAAAACCTTTAATTGTAAAACAAAATAAAATGTGTTTTAATTGCAATTTTGTACCTTCTACAGAACAAAAAAACCTTAAGAGCGCGTCTAGCTGCTATTCATTTAATTACTTGCTGTGTCATTACTAGTAGGTAAAGCTTTAGTTTTGAAAGTAATATGTAAGATATTTGAGAATTTACTCAATAAACACTACACTATAGATACAAAAATCCCAAAGTCCCAAAGTCGTCCCTAAAAACTAGATGTTTTTTTTCCAAAATACACTTAAAACTTTTAAAATGTAATTTGTTTTGATAATACGCAGAAAATATCTGAAATCGCGTTTCCCCCCTATCTGTATCCACGTGTGCAAAGAATACCTAAAATTGATTAGCGCTAGAAGCTTGGTGTTAATGAAAGAATTAATCAATAAATTTCAGAAGGCAAAGCTCTGGCGACGTCGTACGAATGCAAGTTCATCGAGACGTCGGTGGGGATCAACCACAACGTGGACGAGTTGTTGGTGGGACTGCTGACACAGATCAGGCTCAAGCAACAGCACGCGGAGCGCGTTCGGTAAGAGCTACACTGATACAATACCTAATGTAAGTCGTTCAGACGGCGGTGGGGATCAACCACAACGTGGACGAGTTGTTGGTGGGACTGCTGACACAGATCAGGCTCAAGCAACAGCACGCGGAGCGCGTTCGGTAAGAGCTACACTGATACAATACCTAATGTAGGTCGTTCCGACGTCGGTGGGGATCAATCACAACGTGGGCGAGTTGTTAATGGGACTGCTGATACAGATCAGGCTCAAGCAACAGCACGCGGAGCGCGTTCGGTAAGAGCTACACTGATACAATACCTAATGTAGGTCGTTCAGACGGCGGTGGGGATGAATCATAACGTGAACGAGTTGTTGGTGGGACTGCTGAGCTGACACAGATTAGGCTCAAGCAACAGCACGCGGAGCACGTTCGGTAAAAGCTACACTGATATAATACCTAATGTAGGTCGTTCCGACGTCGGTGGGCATCAATCACAACGTGGGCGAGTTGTTAATGGGACTGCTGATACAGATCAGGCTCAAGCAACAGCACGCGGAGCGCGTTCGGTAAGAGCTACACTGATACAATACCTAATGTAGGTCGTTCAGACGTCGGTGGGGATCAATCACAACGTGGGCGAGTTGTTAATGGGACTGCTGATACAGATCAGGCTCAAGCAATATGCGAAGCGCGTACGATGGGGGCTACACTGATATAATACCTATTGTAGGCCATGTCGTAAAGACGTCGGGTGGAGATCAACCATAATGTGGACGCATTTTTGTGAGGATGCTAATACAGATCTGATAAGAAGATAAGTAAGGGTTGGACTTAAACAAGACTGGCCAAACCCAGGCCCGTGGCCCACCAAGACTTTTGTAGTTATTGGTCCGACAACACGTTGATCGGCCGACCTTTCTTCTTTGTTAGTTCATAGTAATATAGCAACGATATTTTAAACACACAGCAGCATTCAAAACAATGGGTGAAAGTCAGCGATTTCGAAGTAAAGGGAAATAAAAATCGGTGTTTAATTTAAATGATGTAAATTTGCAGGAAACGAAGCTCATCCCGCAAAAACCGCAGCCGCGCGCGCTCCCCGCAGAGCGACGCGCCGGCCGCGCCCGCGCCGCCGCCCGCCACCGTCTCCGCTGCCAGCACACCGCGCAAGCGCACACGACTCTCCGCCAGCGTAAAAGTAAGTAGCGCGTACAAAGCCAGCGAGATTAGGTATGTATAGTTTAAGAAAACGTACAGTTTAGCAGCGCTCCGCTATAGTACATTCACCAGCACCAATATCTGACACTGACACATCAAAGCGTCAAAACTCTACAATGAACTAAATGAATATATTTGCTCCCCCGCGACCTTATGATAGCTAAGTTCCTCCACCTCCACACTGTAAGAATACACACAAATCACTCAAACCCATCTATCACCACCACCACACTACACTGACGCGTTTCGAACTCAACCAGAGCTCATCTTTATGGCGTACGGTTGTGTTCCTCTGAACGCGCGTTAAGACATCGGTTAGCTCAGTTACGCTGTTATTCTGACGTCAGTTCAGAATTCTAGTTATTAAATACACATAACATAAATCATAACAAATTATTTCATTTCATAAAAATGCCTTCTTTATTTCCAGGTCCGAGGCCTCCTAGGCCGCGTGTGGGCACGCGACTCCAAATCGAAGTCGTGCGAGAATCTCCACGTCCTCTAGCACTCGGCCGCCGACCCCATAGCATGCTTCCCGTTCTTCGACTGCGCCACCAACTACGCGTAGACCATAGACTACCCGCAAATCACCTTTTTTTCATACACCCTCTGTTACTACCCACAAATCACCTTTTTTTCATACAACCTTTGTTACTACCCGCATATAACCTTTTTTATCCACCCTTTATTACTACCCGCTAATCATCTTTTTTTTTCATACAACCTTTGTTATGTTATTGGCGTGCCGAAAAAAATTACAGGTCGGATTTACCAGATTCCATGTAAATGCAACCAAAATTGACGGTTGATTTTGGTTGCTGGTAACCTCTGTTTTTGTCAGCTCTCGACGAACAAACTATAAATGCTAAAGTACTATTGGACAGTTGGAATTTTTGTTTTAGAAGTATCAAGTACTTGGACCATTTGCGTGCTAGTAACGTAATTATATGGCTTGAAATCTGTTAGAAGATAAACTGGGAATAAACAAATAATTTAATTTTCAGCTGTAATTTAAATGTTTATTAATTTACGCCCTTAGTCATATAAACCTATAACTATAGTATAAATATTATTATAATTATGTTTTGTCGTTATCTGGCAAAGGCAAGTTTCAAAGTGGCAGAGAAAGATAAAAAATTGTAAAGTTAACAAAAAACGTTGCCAAGATGACATCGTGACACTGTAAATGGTGCCGTTAGCACAGCACTACTTGAGTATTTACTATGATGTTTTATACATTTTTTAAATACAAATTTGCTTTCTCTGTTTGCCGTCATGTTATAATTACAAAAGTAAAAGAGACACTCATAGATTGCTTTTAAAATTAACGCTGCCGTAAAACTGCACAAATCGCTTAAACACGAAATGCCCAGAACGGGAATAAGTAGGGTCGGCGATATTCAAATACATTTGATATATTTTCGTCTGTATTGAAAATGATTTTAATTGTAACTATATGAATTAATCGAAACGTGAGTTTCGGTTTCAATCAATACGATGAATTTTGTAACAGCTATTCCTTTTAGCTGTTTTTTTAGTAATAGTATAAGAATTGAAGGAATAGGGACGTTATTTATCAAGCTTTTTTGAATATATATATTTCAAAGCGATGGTATTGATAGAAAGCAAGGATATACAAAATTACGGCTTTTAAAGTATTAGTAGAGAAATAGGAAGTGGGTTAAAAATTATATGTGATTCCATTGTGTCTCCAAATTAATGTTTATATTATATTCCAAACCAATATATGTAACATAGATGAAGTGTACGATTAGAATAGGAAATGTACATTTATTTGCTATATGACAATTGTTTGCTGTAGGTGATTTACTTTTGTGTATTATTCAGTCAAAAAAAATATCATCATACAGGAAAAAAATGTTTTCTGTATGATGATTGATGATATTTAATTGACTGTAGATGTAAGACACTGCTGTATATTGATTGAATCAGACGTTATAGTGAAATATATACTAGTCTCATATACGTTTAGTATATCTTAGTATTTCAAGCTTCATCGCGTCTAAATACAGGGTTTTATTTAAAAAGATTCGTTTAGATTAAATTATAACTGCGCATATTTTACCACATAAACATTCAAGAGAAAAAGCGTATGGCTGAAAAAGAAGAGTAAAAAATTGGTTAAGCTGCACAAAAGGAACTAACTTTTACTCTTGGGATTCCGTGTAGTGGCAGTATTTAACGAGTCTTTCTAAATATAACTTTTTAGCTTGTTAAAACAAAGCTAAAACTAAAGCTAAAGCTTAAGTTATATTTTATTTAATACAAAAGAAATTGGGTCCACTGCTTCAAAATTTGAGCAAAACGAATTAGGTAGGAGTTTTATTTCGATGAATATACTAGATCGTGTAGGCAAGAGAGTATATATTTATACCTTTTTTGTTTAGAAACAATCAAATGTGAAAACAAATTCGTGTCACAAAAACTGAGAAAGTATTTATTCACACAAAGATTTGGCGAATATTAAAAGCACCTTATTTCTGTCAGCCAATGAAATGCACGGATTTTGTATTTAATGATAGTTTCTAAACCAAGGTATTGTGGTAGATGGATAAGATCATGATTGGCAGCGGCGTTTATCAAAGCCAATTAATATAATTTAATTTAAAACTAGCTGTTTGGATAGATATTAGCAGGAATGATTAGTCGTTCATGGGTATTGAAAGCTTTTGAAAACAGGCAACATATGGGTTATGGAAGAAATAGTGGAGTTCAATCCATCCAGGTAATGTATCACGGAAAATTGCAATGTTCCTTTATTTCGACGTAAATACATATATAAGCCCGATTTTGTTTCTAGATTCTAAGCCCTTAGACTTATAAGTATCGTTTAAAAAGAAAATTGTTTCAATTTGAGTGCCTGATATTGAAAACATACATATATATGTAATTTTTTGATCCCTCCGTGAGACCCGTTTGCCTTATTTTATTAGTGAGTTATTGTTTCGTAGCTGCGTTACCGTAAGACGCTAGTGTAAACATTTATTAGTGAATATTAAAAATTATCTGAATTACTAGTAAAATGTAAGATTTAGGTGTATTTTTACATTTGTCTATTTGATGTCAAATAGTAATTACGACAGTATTAAGTTGCGACAGTTTGACGCACAAAATGCAACGGGACATTTTGAAAAATGTCCAGTTGGTCAAACTGTTTGTGACTTTTAAAGTAGTTTTTGAGAAGCTAGTATTTGGCTTCCGGTTATTCCCAATATTACAATTCGTTAATTCAGAACACCAATATCATTAATTAATAGTATTTTGAGATTTGATTTCGTAAGAATTTTGGTAGCAAAAAGATCTTTTCCTGTATATTAAAATGGGGCATAAAGTTTTCGGATTAGTATTTTATTGTAAGAACCTTTTTAATTTACCGCAATGTGATTCTTTTGAATTTGTGAATTGTAAAATTGGAAATAACCTTATTGTGTGTGACGTGAACCCCAGGGTCCAACTATAACACCAATTACTTCATCCTTGGACCTTTCTGAACCATTCTGGACCTAGTCCTCAGCAGTAGATCATCAGTATCAAGCTTGAAGTAGAGGTTCTGATCAAGATTGCCCGGCAACTGTGATTCTTCTGTAAACATCTTTCTAGTCTAGACGATCGTATAACGCCTGAAGTGATTCTTACTGCTAGAATACTTATTTTAACGCATTGCCATAAAAGGCAAAAATGTTGTCCATAGACAACTGTATTAGTGGATGGCGCTTTTCGCTTATCTTTATTTGTCATAAATACGTCCTCTGATTTTTTGGCTTAATAGTTTTTAAATCAGTCAATCTCGCAAGTTACTACGTTGCAAAGAGCATATAACCACTACCCACGTTGGTTACGTTTGACAAAAGTATTTTTTCATTCAACCTGATCGATGTTCGAAGTGTTCGAAGGCTACACATTGAATAAAAAATCCATTAAAACCTTTTCATGGGTATTTAGAAAAACTGACCCAAATTAACTGCAGAAATTATCACAATTAATGTTAACACTTTTATGTCTTATGTACTATGTGCTAGCAACCTGTCGCTATTGTACCGTTTTTGTCAAACTTAAAACCTAAAATTGCTAAAAGTAGCTCCGAAGCAGTAACGTTTCGTGAGCTCTGCCTACCCCATTTGGGAATACAGGCGTGATATTTGTGTGTGTGTTGTACGTCTTATGTATCCATTGTCAATTTTGCCCAGGATCTAGATCGAGCGCGTCTACTTGAATTATACTTTACAGTTGTACTATTGATTGCAATAGTAGTTTTGATCGGAACCTTAGCTTTTTATTTTACCAGGGAATCAGTATAACCTAGGGAAATGACAATAAGGGTATCATCAGCATCACGATTAGGATCATGTACTGTTTTCGTATTAACCGCTAGATTTATTTACTCATTAGTTTTAAAGTAAGACGGTAAATGAGTGATGTTTTGTACTGATTGCAGCTTTAGAAGTAAATGGAAAGAGAATGAGTTAAATATTGCTACAGAAATTCTCCAACTTTGCCCTTCCATTGTATCTTTGCCCGAGAAAAAGATATAAGTGTCGCGACTCATTGATAAATGTTATGTACTAAATGCCTTCTCTGTTTAGTCGAACACAGCAAACAATGACTGAATAACAGATACTAATCTGACACTTAAAATTTATCAGTGAGTGGTGAAACAGGCTCTAAGCATTTTATTATTTTAGTACATAAATATCGTGGATTCAAACGTACCACTTATTTTGCATGTTCCGTTTTCTTCTTGCGCAAAGGCAAAGATAGGATGGAAGGGCAAAATTGGAGGCTTCGACTTTAAATCACAGGAAGCTAGGACCATATCCTGCAAATCATTAGCTCGCTCGTTTGGCTTTTACATAAATTAGACAAGACTAGGTTTGTTTTTCAAAAAAGCGTTTTAATTTTTAGCTTTCGTGGTTTTACTCACAATTAATAGCACACCTGGGATATATCTTTACTTTAGTTGGAAATAGCTCCCAGTGACTTTCTGCATACAATCGGACAAGGTCCGTAGGGTCTTCTCCGCATAAGTAGAACGTGTAAAATCGCAACAGTCTTAATCACTTGGTTATTCAATATTTACCTAATTCATAATTAGGCCGGGTGTGCTGCTATTAATTTTCACAGCATATTTTTTTTCAATGCTCTTACATAACTAAATAGAATTTAAGTTTTTTATTTAAGTACTGAACTCGATTTTAAAGAGGCGCTTTCTACTCAAATCTACTGCTGCTTCTCATGATTCTCAATGCTATTATATAGCTATAATATGCTATTAGTAGCTTTTAACATCTGATAAATTGAGATGCATATTATAATTGTGCCATTCCTATTCCTTTAGCTTATCTCTTTCAGCTTCGTAAAAGTGTTCACATGACGCGACTCTGGCACTCGGACTTGGCTATCTTTTTTACATTGCCTTGTTTCAGTGTCAGATCGAGTGCGAGTCTCTTTTAAACGTATATTCATAATTGCAAGAGTGTAACATTAGCCTTTAGCAGCGAATGCGCTTATAAATTCGGTTTTCCGAGAATGTGTCAATAAAAAGTAGCATGTGTGTTATTTTGGAGATCCTATCTGAATACCAAATTTCATCCAAATCGACAAAACCAAATGCATTTAAGTATAATATGAGTACGATTAGTTACGTTCATACAGACTCCCAGGTACCAAAATAATAGGTACCTTACAAAATGCATAACATACACACAATGAGGGTTTTAACGGAGGCCTTCTTAGCGGAGGCGGAGGCGGAGGCGGAGGCGGATGCGGAGGTTAACGGAGGCGGATGCGGAGGTGAAAGTGGATGTGGAAAAATAGTAGTTTATGCTTTATTCAACTCAAAAAATTCTTAAATTTCTAAAAAACTGCCAAATCTCACTTGTTTTCGGGGTCATCGTGCATGCGACTTAAATAAACAATTATTTTGTACAAAATCACTAAAAAAAATCGCGGTTCAATCAAACATATACATTACAATTTCGTACGTCCAAGCAACAAGACAGGTTGATTCCTGCCGTGAGTTATTTGATATACACCCGCCCGCCCCCACCCCGACCGCGTTCCCGCTGCGCGCCGAGATAATGAAATGAGAAATAAACCTCCGTTATTACTCCGCAAAAAAAATGCGGAGGCGGAGGCGGAGGCGAAGATGCGATTTCTTGCGGAACTTCCGCAGTAACGGAGGCGGAGGCAAAGTTCCGTTACAACCCTACACACAACTAAAACTTTTGTTTGAATATTTTGCCCACTGCCGGTCCCGCAGGGCTACAACGAAGTTCGAAAATCGAGTGTCGTTCGGTCCCTCTGACACATACTATTTCATACGAGAACGAGAGGGACGGTACGATACGAACTTCGATTTTCGAACTTCGGGGTAGGCCCTCCGTTTTTGACCAAAGTAAGACCATACATTACCTCAGTAATATTAACCCACATCAATTTTGAATATGCGTGTAAAGGATGCTAGATCATGCCTAATAACCCCATTGGACCATATTAAGCAATATCCCGTTATATTATAGGCCCAGTAATAAGTAACCGGTAGACGTAGTTTACTATAGAATTTTATATTGTTGTAATATAAAACTATAAGTAAGACCGTTCTGTACTGCAAAGCTTTAAAAGTACAACTAAAGACAAAGCAAATTCTCTGTATGAAAATACTCATGTGTCGCGCAGGTGTAGCTATTTTGAACGTACGTTAGCGAAGTAGCAAGATGAAAAAACATTTCTAAGGCAAAGTAATTTTTGACAAGTTTTAACAAAAATATGGTAAATATCGTTTAAGTACGCCTTTGACTTTGTTAAAAACTTTGTGAATCCAAGATGACTTAATAAATACAAAATCACCTATACTCGTATCGAGACGCACGGCAGTGTGTCAGCCCAAGGTTAGAAAAAATTGAGAGACACTGTAGAAGGCTTACACAAATCCATTGGTAATAGATACGATGAGTTATGTGATAGATCTCTCAAACAAACTATTAATGCATGTTGCTGTCACTGCTAGCTTTAAGACCCAAGAATTTTTAAGGTGCAACAAACGCATATAGTTCAAATGTTTGTTAATTATGACAGCGAAACTGAACGAATGTCACAAAAACGCATATAAACGTTGATTAAAAAAAAATAGTATACCTACTGCGTCTACAAATGTGAATGTGCTGCGTCTACAAATTTTTAGTTGTACTATTAGATTTTTGATAGTGCAGGATGAGGATTAACAAGTTGTATTGAATTTGGTGTGTCCATGTGAATACCGCGTAATAATCGATGTGTTTCATATTTTCAGGTACATTTAAGTGTTTAACATTCAATTATATACAGTTATGAGTTTCTGATGTAAAATATTTTATGTTTGTATTATTAAATAAAAATACAGATTTATGTATAACATAATATATTATTATCTACCAGTACATGTAAATTAACCGAGATGTTGACTTATTTAAACATATATAAACATTTTAAATATCAGAACTGCTGCAATGTAAAGTAGGTTGCTATATTCATTAACCAGTACAAATCAACATTATTTTTCATATGTACTTGAAATATGTATTATGTAATCCATATTATTGATAAATAAGTAATTTTATTACAAGGAATACATTTGAAAACAGCGAAAAAACATTGTTTTGTGACCTAGTCGTTTCATAAATTAACGTATTTATTTATCAAGCAGTAAAATTTGTAGTCACATTTGATTTGATGCAGTTAGTTAAAAAATATTAGTTCATTTTAAATGCCATTTTCATAACGAATCATAATTAATTAATAATTAAAAGTAATCAAATATATCTAAAAATGGACTGTATTCGTCGGAATATCGTTTGAATAAACTGATATAACCACATATCTAAAGAATTAATTAAAATTATACACAATTTTTCTGAAACATTTTTGCGCACAAATAAAAAATATCACAGGATCCGCGTAGACGCTCAAAGTTTTTTGAGCAAATTATTTCTTTTTTCTACGAGTAGGCTTATTGTTTTTTAGCGTTTCACCATGTTTTAAAGTAACATTTTATCTGTTGTTAAATGTGACATTTCGAAATATATTCTGATGTTTATTATATAAAAATAAAAATATAATAAAATATTGGTTGTTTAATTTAAACATTGACACTTATGTAAGAACTATTAATTAAGCAAGAACTTAACAAATTTTGCAAATCGTGATTTTGAAAATACTTATCATTAAAAGTTTAGTTTGACTAAATATCTAATAATTCATAATTACAGAAAATTTAATCTCAGTTTTACTTTAATACTAAAATTATGCTTAATTATCCTTCAATCATCAGTGGGATTCGTATCTACTTACTTGCAATATTCATCGGCCTTCTAGTTTCACAGAACAGAATACTTCTGTACGATTTCGTTTCATGGTTTTCCTTCATTTCCACATTTGGTTTTACTTGTATTGTTTATCTTCATTATTGAGACAAACAGCCTACCTGGACTAGATACACGGTAGTGTTAAGGCATGTTCGGACGATGATGATGTTATCTATGCCGATTTCGGCTGAGGCGATTGCTTTTGCGTCGTAATTAATGAAGCTCTGATAACAAGTTCTAACGTGGCTAATGTAGCCAAATTTGCCAATGAAATTAATTTGCAGGGTATTATTTGCATTTATACTTTGTAATTTTTAGCTACTTGCAAAATGGAGTCATTATTTACGAATAAAAATTATAATCATTAATGTGGAAAAAAACGATTACATTTTGTGAAATTTAGTGTGGTCATTTTTTCACAAGAGCCCCACAACAAGAAGAATACGGATGAAAATAGAACTATCTTTTCATATAAAACTATTATCATATCTAAAACTTCTAAGCTAAAAATGTGGTTGTTATGTGAAGTAACAGACTTGTAGTAGCAAAAAAAGGAAGTGAGCTAATTCTCAAAATTGCTCAAAGTGATCTCGCCTCTCAAGCCCAGTGCTTGCAAGAAAAATAGTACAAGTTATATTCATTGCATGTTTGTAAAGGGAACGAGTTTGAAGTGATCAACGAGCGCAGCAATGTAATGCTTACCCTACATTGTCATTGCCAACTTCACATGAGGTTGAAGCACTATTTGGCATGTATTGTAACTTCTTCACTCACTCTTTTATAAGCAACTGTTTTAAGAATGCACATATGGACAAATTTGTTCGTTTGTGCAAGATGCATACATCTCAAAAAGTCTCATTGTCGAACCACTGCCACATCTTCGGCTTTGTGTAGTCCAATTCGTATTCTTCGCATTTCTGTCCCGTTATTCTGAAAAAGGGGAAATAAGAAATCAATGAGTTTCGTTAAATAATAACTAGCACAAAACGAGAGGATGTTGAAAATAGCCTGAATAGCTTCGAGAAAAGTATGGTACGGCCGAGCCTATGCTGCTCGACTTGGCGGGGGCACTGCCGTGCCCCCAGATAATGATGCCTCTTTTTAAACGTGCAGTGGCCACTTTTAGAATATCAGTCATATTTCTTCCCGTGGGCATCGTAAAAAGTGACTAAGGGATCTGATATAGGCAGTAGTGATCTCAAGTGCCAACTATGAACTTTAGACTCCAGCACTGCGGCATGCATTTTGACATCAATTGACCTAGTCCCAAACTAAGTAAAAATTGTACTATTAGTAACCTATAGGGTATAAACATACTTTTATAGACTGGGATTTTATGAAATTCCCCTGGGAATTCCCAAAATTTACAACGTGGTCTTCATTGAGATTGTGTTAAGAACAACTGTCCAAAAATTCAAGTCTCTAAACCCAGCGGTTGAAATTTCAAAATTTTATCACTATCCCGTGTGAATATCGGGATAAAAAGTTGCCTATGTGTTATTCCAGACGTGCAGCTACCTACATACAAAATTTCATCCAAATCCGTCCAGCCGTTTTAGCGTGAAGGAGTAACAAACACACACCACACACACACACACACACATATACACAAAGTATACAAAAGTAGGATACATGCTTAAAATAAATAAATAAAATGTTAAAATTTCTCAATATGTTCTCGAGTCGGTCATTTGTCAATTGACTTTGCGAATCTTTGGTCACTAACTAAGTAACTAGACTAGACTATAGTCTCGTTTACCTGGTTTTCCGCATACACCGGACTATGGGATGCGTCCGCCTGAAGCACTGAGGGCCCAACACGTTGAAGTACGTCAGTCCAATCTGCGCTGACACCAGGGAATTGGTCTTCTTCAGGCATTCCCGGAACTTGGCGTCGCAACTGCAGTGCGACCTGAAAGAACACAATGTTTGGGTCAGTGTCTTAACAACTTTACTGTCTTGGGGTATATACTTGTATTATATATTGAAGTGTAATGAGCATTTTGATCACTTTGTCAAATAGGACAATAGTTTGAATATTTCGAAGAATATCTGCTGTACCCACCACTGAACCGGATTTGATGTTTTAGATGCTCATTCGACCCAGAATTTGACATTCTTTAATATTAAATGATATCGTAACGGGTAACCCACGTCTTAAATCGAGTTTAGCTCGACGTGTTTCGGGCTAAGAAGGCGGGGAAGAAGGGCTACGAACTAGCCCGAAACATGTCCGGATAAACTCGATTTAAGACGTGAGGTATCCGTTACAATACCATTTAATATGAGTGAGTCTGACGTTAGTTTCATATTCTGTAATATTGAACAGAATTACATTTCCGAGGAAGTACCGTTTGTGCTCCAAAAAAAACAGAGAAAATAAGCAAAAATTTCGCGCTTATTTGGCTCCCAAAATTACTGCACTCCTCGTGGAATGGGGCAAACTCGGATTAAGTATAAGTACACGCATTTAGAGCCAAATAAAGGTAAGTAATAAAACGATTTCCAGCTTGCTGGAACCTCATTCCTCAAAACGATTTTTAAGGAGCTTATTTGATTGGCCTAAAAAGTCATGACTGCATAATAACTTTATTAGCAGAACAGAAGGACAAGTCGCTAAAATTTCGACACTAGATTTAGCATCGGTCGGTATTGTCTTTAGTTTTCATAAAAAAAAATCACTGAGCATCAACTATTTGAATATCACTTGTTGAAACGGTAATGACAAAACCAACTCCCCAAAATCGCTGAATATTTTGTAACAAATAAGACTTTTGTCCATGTTCATGCTGCTAAAGCTGTTAGCTTGTTATTTTATAATCAATACTAAAGTTGTTAACGAGGCACGTGCTTTCACCGCGACGCCGGCGCACGCATGTTATATAACACACCGGTTCATTATGTAATAGCCCGGCAACAGCTACGTACGATCGGCAAGCGTGTTCCCTATTCGTTGCGTGTAATCTCAGGTAACTGAGGTAACCAATGAGTGGCAATCGTCTCGGAAGCGCAATGAACAGAGAAGTATGCTGCGTCGCCGGTCACGTGTTATCATGGTCGAGTAATGTTACACTATTGATTATCTTACGAGATTGAAACTAAATACCGTTGCCCTGGAAACACATGGGTATAATGCCACAGAAATAAGATATACAGCAGGCTCTTTTGCCTCGGCGATGAATTAAGTATTTGTCAATTACATAATAAACTGGTCACTCTCTGAAACTGGTACGCACCCTAAGTACAAGCAACCCCAGGCGCCATTTCCTGAGCAACCGCATTGTGAAACAGTGGAACAGTTTGCCCGAGACAGTGATCAGAGCACCCTTCAGTAAATTCTTTGAAAAACAGACTTGACTAGTGCTTTGAAGACACAAGTGGACAATGGTATGCACGCATCAACTATAAGCTGCCTATATATGCACTGTGCATTATAAATAATAATGCAATTTAATTACCTTTTTTTATATATTACCTTCTGCCGCTCGTCTCTACTTTTGGCCGGTGGACCAACCAGTGGTTGGTTAACCAGTCTGATTGGAAACGGTCCAAAATCATGGAAAGGAAGAAGAGAGGGGAGACTTTTACCCCGCAGGGGGACAATATAAGCTAAATAAAAATGAAAATAAACTATTTACGTAAGAAAAGTTTTCAAAGTTTAATATCTTAAAAACGCCTGAACTGAGTTTTGTCAAACATAGCTAAGAACCACATCAAAGAAACTCGCTTTCACGTAAACAAACTGCATTGTAATCGGTAGAGAGCGGATTTGAAGTAGCAATTACAAGTTTATTGTGGATATGACTGGTGCGATTGGTTAGATAGATAGATTTATTTATTAGATATCATGTTGTTTATTGGACTTCCAGTTATCTTATTAACTTACTTACTTACTGTAATGCAATATTATAGATAATTGAATTCAATTAATGTTATTCTTGGAACAAACTATATCTACTAAAAATAAATAAGTTAATCATAAATCCTTTGTGTCAACATACCTTTGTATGGCAGTTAATATGAAAAATCAGAAAAGAGGAGTTGGGCCTCCGAATCTCCCACTCCCCGTACGAAACACAGTAGCAAAAGTACTATTTCACGCCAGTATTCTGTGGGAGGGTGGTACTAAGCCGGTCGAGCCGGCACATTCGTACTGGAGCCAGCAAGTAGTTACAGTAAGGCTCTACCATATAGACGGTTGTTTTATGAGTAGGTATATCACGTATTTTTACTTATAAAATCTGTGAAAAATGTAGAGCATTAAGTCTAATTAGTGGTTTAACGAGGTCAAGCATGAGGTTTGAGTGGACTCGTCGTCCTCGCTGCGTCGAATTACTTAATAATTCCGCTTTACATGGGTTTGTTTACTTATAGGTCTGCTTTATTACTAGAAACTCGCTGACTGCAAGGGCGATTGACCTTCTGAACTTATTGGTGACTCAGGTCTCAATAAAATAAGGAAATGTTTGTGTATGATGTTTAATGTAGTTATTTATTATGTATCTATCAATTACGTAAGTATTTTGTATGTTTAGCTAGTAATAGAGACGCATTTGTGTATACTGTAAGTCTTTATTATGATTAAATAAATAAATAAATTACAGCAGTCTTCAAATCTACGGTGAAATGGAATTTACTAGAATCAGAGACGTCTTCAAATATAGGGTGAATTGTTATTGGTATACTAGACAAGTGTAACCTTAGTCTACAAAATCACTTACTATAGGCGTGATTGTATACTGCTTATACAATAATTAGTTAAAACTTAACTAACACTTATCTTTCTTCACAACTTAACTGTTAAATTGTGAAGACTTTACGGTGAAGGAATCCTAAACAAACTTGAGAAGAAACTCAATGGTATGTGTGAAGTTCCCCAGTTCACACTGGGCTCGCATGGAAATAACGGCCCAAGCCCTTTCATTCTGAGAGAAGGCCTATGCCTCGCGTGGGACATATATACGCCTAGATGATGATGATGATGATTAAAATTGTTACTTTATGTCAGTGTTTTTCCAATCTGTGGGTCGCGGACGGCAGGTCTTTAACATAACTCTCACCGTTATTGGGTATGATTATTTAATGTTTGTATTATCAACGTAAGATAATACAAATAACTACAAATGGAGGTAAGCAGGGGGGGTCGCGTCTTGAAAATAAAAAAAAACGCTGCTTTATGTTATTTCGTTAAGTATGACAATAGTTTGTCTACTTTGGGATTAGGTTTTGAAGCTAGACGCAGTCTAGACGGTCTTCATGCTTTAGCCTATAAGTAAGTGACTTGAAATTAGACTCGGCTGCTTTAAACGATATATATACCGGCCCAAGCACTTCACGAACTTGGTAGAGCGAGATTATTTACACCGCTTCCGCGCCTCTCAAAAGGCGCCACCATAATTTTATTTTGCACTGGAAACTGGCGCCCCTTGCATGCCATCTGGCGTTATTATACCATACTGA
This sequence comes from Choristoneura fumiferana, assembly GCF_025370935.1. Classification (NCBI taxonomy): domain Eukaryota; kingdom Metazoa; phylum Arthropoda; class Insecta; order Lepidoptera; family Tortricidae; genus Choristoneura; species Choristoneura fumiferana. The sequence goes on from NC_133495.1 coordinate 13,510,084, forward strand.
CTTTTCCGCAGCCCGCGTGGGATTCGGTTATCGCGCGCAGTTCACTCGGGAACTGTGCATTTTTCCGGGATAAAAAGTAGCCTATGTCACTCTCTGGCCCATTAACTATCTGACTGTTTCGCTTTTGTAATTGTTTGTTATATTTCTTTTGTTTTATGTTAGTTTTAATGTAAATAATGTTGTATTTATTTTATCTCTTTTGAGTATTTCTGTTTTGTCTCTTTACCGCACGTAATTTTCACTGTCTGCTTATCCTCTATATAACCAAATGTTTCCTTTTTAGGTATAAGCTCGCTTTTGTTCTCCTCTCTGTGTATTTGTATTTTTATTTTTATGTGCAATTAAGAGTTTACATACATACATACTATCTCTACGCCAAAAATCACGTCAATCCGTCGCTCCGTTTCGACGTGAAAGACGGACAAACAAAAACACCTCACACATTTATAATATTAGTATGGATTACGTCTCCTGAGCTACCTACAAATCCAACAACTAAGTACCTAACCTACTCGTAATAATGACGGACTAACGGGCGGATGGACACAACCGCAACAACACATCTGGATATCCGACAAGGAAGTGGGATAACACAAACGCCGGTAAAAGGTTGTGTAATTAAAGCTACAAAATAGCCAGAGCTATGTACGCTACGTGCCTACGGATCGCTAATCTAGCGACATCGCAACCGATCTGCGTTAGCTGACGACGCGAACATGCCGGCGCCGCGTGAGCACGAAGCACGAGGCTCTGACCAAGCACCACGCGCCAGCGGCGCCGGCGGACGCAGCCCAAGAGGTAGTCAATTGCTAGCATCGCATTGGCTCAGGCTCTTAGGTTAAGTTAGGTTTAAGAACTATTTAATGTAATTTGTATATATTAACTATTAAATTCATTCCATTTCATTGGGTTTTTGGACTCTTCGCCTGCAACTTCCATATTAACCCCCTTATTCATAAACGACAATCAAACCTATTTGAGTTAAAATGCCGCTAAAATTCGTTTGTCCTTATCTGTCACTTCGACATTTGTATTTGTTAGAAAGGGACAAAGCATTTGTAAGTTAACATACGCTTGTTAAGTTTTATGAATAAGGGGGTTAGAGTTTATAAAATACATCCCATTCAAGACAATACTAAGGGGCTAAGTACTGTTAGAGTTGGACCCAGAAAATCTGTCATTATGCAAATAATTTATTAATTTAGGTGTAGAGTTGACTTAATTGATGCAACTTATTTCGAAATAAATCCATAAACTACGAACTGTAAAAATAAACCACTCAATGTAACATGTAATTGAAAGAATGAAGTAAAAAACGATTATGACACAGTATTACGTTGTATCGAGTTTTTTTGCGCACTATATATGAACTTAGGTGCTTAAAATAAAGCTAGTTCTGTTACGACTTTATAATCGAAATATTATGGATATACAGGTTATGATTGTTTTTTTTTTGGAATCATTTTGTATTTTTTGTTACCAAATTTGTTACCTTTACGGGTATCCCGTGAAACCATATCGAAATTACAAACTGAGACATGGATGCACAGAAAAACCAGAAAAAGAGACCACCACTGGGAAACGAACCCAGGTCCTCAGCAATCCGTGCTGCGTGCTATGACCCCTACACCACTGCTGGACAGGAATCTAGACACGAATTATTCCTATGCATACATATCGCCGGTTGCTTATTTGTACTATGCTACATAAGCAGCAGCACTAGCGACATCAATGTTTCGTCGAGAGACGTCACACTCTTTCGGAACTAACCGCTCACCCAGACAAGAGATGTCGCTACTAAGCAATCAAATTTTGATGGGTTTTTTTTTGGAGTCTTTTTGTATTTTTTATTTCAACTCCAAATTTGTTACTTTTACGGGTATCCCGTGCTGCGTGTTCGTTTCCCAGTGCTGGTCTCTTTTTCTGGTTTTTCTGCGCATCCATGTCTCAGATTGTATTTTCGTTATGGATATACAGGTTTTTGTAGTTGATTATACCTATATAGTGCCATCCACGAAGACGCGTGATTTTGTCAATTCAATTCTTGAAAGTATAGCTCCATTGATACCATCGATGATTTCGTCAATGTCAAGGTTGGAAAAGACACTATCAGTTTAGCCGTTGTTCGGTAGAATGCGTGATTTTGTCAAAATTAGACATTAATGTCATTGTAATAAGAACCACGGCACGCGTCATCGTGAATGACTCTACCTATACAGATCTAATGAATAATGTTATTCCATCGTATTTTGTCCGATTTTATAATGAAGTTTACTGTAACTAATTGAAATTTGAAGATATATAATATATACTTCAGTAAGCTAGATGAGAAAGCAAGATAAATTACCTATGATCTCTTTCCGACAAAATACGATAGCAAAATATTATTCACTGCCTACTGTACGCGGGTATTTAATTTAAAAAGTAAGAATATTTATCTTTATTAAAAACAAACATAATAAAACATAATTAAACTGGGCAAGGTGCCCAGAAGGCTGGCCGTATTTCCTCGTTGTATAGCGATACTTATACGCTGTGCGAAATAGTGGCCAGCAATATTTTTTCCAATATTTAAAAATAAAGCTTTTCATGTACAGTCAGCAACAAAGATATGAATACAGCCAAAGTACTAAAAATATGTATACACAACCTTAATGTTCAGGCAATAAAGTCCTTTACACATATTTTTGGCACTTTGGCTGTATTCATATATTTGTTGCTGACTGTACCTAGGCTTCGCACGAATGTTAGAGAGAGACAATTAAAGTAAAAAAAAAACAAGATGAGATAGTTAAAACTTGGGCGTTTGAACAGACACAATTATTATACCCCACAATCCGACCAACGTACGTCTGTAGGCACATCCGATTGTCCGCCCCCCACTTCCTAATCGCTATTATGTATTGCAAAGTTCAATTTTATGCTTCAATAAGTATGATTTCATTAATATTGCTCGGTTAGTTCATAGGTTTTGCGATTCATATCACATTAGAAATTATCTTCCTTTGTAACCATTATTACAAGCTTTTATTAACTTTGCAATGTACGAGTATGTTAAGATCAAATCTTGCAAATCGGATTTAGTTAATTTACTTCTAGTAAATGGATTGGCTTGCAATGGAGTAGATACGGATGTGTAGTTTCTAGTTTGGTTGACAATGCAAGTACAGTCAACAAAAAGTACAGCGGGCAAAAATGCTTGTATTTAAGTATAATGATTTCTTTCATGTTTTATTTACTTTCAAAGTAAATCCTTTCATTGCGTTACGATACTATGTATGTATTGTATAAATCTACAATGTACATAAAATAGGAACATACAATTAACATATTACTCTTTAAATCTATGCTCAAGGAGCACTATCTGTCATCTTGTATAGATTCAATTTATCATAGTTTATTTATTTATTTATATGCTGCTGTTTATCCCACTACCTATATTTAATTTAGACGTGTATTATTTGTATAATTTATTTTGCAATGGGTCCCTGGACTAAAGCTATACAACTTTTGGAATAGACTGGAAACTAAGGTTTTCTTTACGGGGCGAAGCCGCGGGCACAAGCTAGTTGCTAAATAGGTTTTGTTGTAGTGACAGTGACGCAGCCATCTTGGGTAATAAGGTCGATACCTGATTTCTATGCGTATATGCAACTTCGGGTTGCATAGAGTGCAGTGATGCGTGTGTCTCTAACCCGCATGACGATATACAACGGGTCTAGAGTCAGCAACTTTAGATTAGTTGCAGACTAATTAGCGAGACAGTTGCTGAAAAGAAAATTGTACAAGTTTTTACGCTGCCTCAAATAATTCACGTAAAATCTATTCGCCGTGAGTGAGTGAACCAAAATATAAAAACATTAACTGAAACACTCCTATTAAAGACTATGTGGTTATTTTTTTTAAAAGCTTTTTATTAACTTGCAATGTAAGTGCGGGTCAAATCTTGCAAGTTAAATTTGACCCACTTCTAGTGGTCGGATTGTCTTGAAATTTGGCATACTTATGTAAATTGCGTGACAATACAATAATCCGGTAGTGAAATCCTGGTAGTCCGGCCAGGATCGTTTGCGCAGGACGGAACTCTTCAACGGTTAATGGCACCGACTTGAAATTTCTTATTCTAATGATCAAAATATCTTGCCTTAAAAATGAAATTTTTACCAAAAACTTATTTAAATGTACCTATGTGTATTTTTTTTCGAAATAAACAGTTTTAAATAAAAAAAAATTGTTTCATAGGTAATATGATAACGTCTCGGAATAGCGACTTGTCGCTTAATTATCGCAAACTGTATGACGGGCATCGCTCCTTACCGTGCCCACTGAGTTTCGTGGCACGAGGCACGTATAGTTGTTGTCAAGTGCGCAGGCGAGCGGACGCTTTCGTTACAAATGTAAAAACTACAGTTTAACATTAGTGCTCGGGTAACCGTTTCCGAGTTTTGTCTGTAAATTTATTTTCTGTATCATTTCTCTTTTTTAAGTAGTAAATAAACATGTTTCTTATCTATAAGCAATGAGGCTTGAAATGTAAAAAACTTGTGAAGTGTACAGATTACTGCGCCACAAGTTTTATAATATTTAACTCCATTGTGAAGAACAGTATGCTATATCAAATCCATTATTAGAATAGCTGAGGTCCCATAGCAATTTGTCTTAATCATTACATACCGGAGCATACTCAGCATCTCTTAGACAATGTCTAGTTGCTTAATCGAAAAATAACAACATTTATTTTTACCATCATAGGTAGGTACCTCAGATAATAGCCATTACGGCCTCGGTCGGACCTCAATTATACCTTTACTAGGGTAAAGATTTTGTAAATGTTAAATAAAATGCCACAAGTTTTGTAATAATGAATAATGTCAAGAACTCTAAGTTTGACAAGGTGATTGAGAATTTGTATGATAATAGTTGCGACATTATGGACACTTAGATGGGAAGATTATTTGGTCACGAATATCTCGGTTGCTAAACGTGTTTGTGTTACTGTTTGCGATCATTTTGACATAATTTTAAAGTATCTGCTCAATAAGGTATGTGTCCACATGAAGGCTTTACATGGTACGTTAACCTTTTCAAATTGCAAAACTTAAACGTGATTTTGTGAGCCCTCAGCTGAGTGGACTTTCCTCTTTCGCCAATATTATTATTCCATTTGATTTTTAAGTAACACTAAATTATTTGAGAACAGTCTTAGAATAACTTAGAAAGCCTTACAAAGTTTATTTTGCGTTGTAGGTATTTAATATCAACTCTCACGAAAACACTCGATTTTTCGAGAACATTCTACACTTGCATAGTTTTACAAATTTTATGCATTATACGGCCTTATATACAAGACAAATAATTGTTAATTACCTATTAATTTTTGATTCGATTATATACTTAACTAACGTTGTTTATTATTTGAAGTTAAATGTCCATTGTAAGTAGGTAGGGTAAAACCTCCAGTGAATGAACATTTAAGAAACTTTTCTACTTTGAAAAATCACTACTCTGTACTTATTAATTATTGTAATGGTTTTATGTAATTTCATCAATCGTTATTTAATAAACAAGAATTTAATTTCTGCGATTTTTTATTACGTGTTATAGTTTTTGAGTTATGGAAGAATTTATAAAAAGTACCCAAAAACCTAGTAAATGAACGAAAAAGTTAATGAATGAACAGAGTAAAACCCAGTGAATGAACATTATTTAGATAGTTTTAATCAACATTTAGAAAAGCATTTTTAACATAAAACGAAGTCTTCTTCTTCAGTTATTATTATATAAAATCTTGAGGTAGGTACAGCACCTTCAGTATTCCAATTATGTTACTGTATTACAAAATACATATATAATTCTATTAAAGTAGGTACAAATTAAGCACCTTAATATCTTGATTAATTTACTTTTTTTAAAAACTCGTAGCTCAAAATAGATAATTTTTCCGAGTGAACTTTATAGACATAACATCAAGGTTCAATTTTGTTGACATATTGATTTTAGATAAGTACGAGATTTTTTCAGTGACGATAATCCGAGCTTTATAATAAAACTTAATACGTAACAAACATTAAACTCTATTGATACTCGTATTCTAATCAGTCTGTAATCAGTCTCTAATTAGTTAAAAGTATCATCATTTGGGACAAAAAAATCTTAACAACCCAATTTTTAATTATAGATTGTGGCTAATAACAATAAGCAACTTACTACAAGCAAAATCTACATCATTTTTAATTTATATAAAAATAAAAATCGATCAAAATAAATCAATAAAACAAAAAAATATATAATTATGTAGTAATTCATGACAAATAAAAGGTACACATTAACTGAACAATTGTTTTAACTGTTCCTATTTCCTTTCCTCGCAATCCCCATTTTCTCCTCGACGTGTCTATCCACCCTCGTTGTACCGTTTTATGCTCTTGTTGTACAATCTAATATTATTAAGAAGTCCAATTTAGGAAGTAAAACTATCGTGCATTTCGATCACGTCCATCGTTACCTACGTTGTTCATACATAGGGTTAGTAGGTATCTAGTAAATGAACAAAGCCAAATTTCTATAGTCCATTTACTAGATTTTTCATTCCTATGAATGAACACGCAGTGTCCCAATACTAGTTCAAAGAAACAGAATCGTTTTCTATGCAGAATCTGAAAACACAACTTTAATACGATTACGTTAACATTTAATTTTAGGAAAAAAACTATATTGAGCCGACACCAGTAAATGAACAGCCTGTTCATTTACTGGTTTTAGAACATTTGATAAGCCAGTAATGGAACACCTAAAAATATCAACTTAACCGCAAAATAAGCCACTAAAGAGTACAATTATAGAAGATTTAACTCTTAATCTAACCAATAGCTAAACTTTATAGTGGTATACATGAAATAAGCCGTTCAAATGTTACTCCAAACATGCACTGTTCTTACTTGGGATCTAATTTTTCCATACAAAACTTCAAAAGCAGAAATACGTGAACTTCAAACGCCTGCCATGTTGAAATTGGTCGAAAATAAATTTACCGATTGTTGCCATTGCATAGGAAATCGAATTGCAGGTAAGAAAAAAAATACGACAGGTGCTGGAAATGGCTATATTGCTTATTTTAGGCAAAAAACGTGATTTTGTTCATTCACTGGGGGGTTCATTCACTGGAGGGTTACCTACCTACGTCAGTGTAAACAAAAAAAACAGTAATAGACTTACTTGTTGTTTTTAGTGTTAGAAAATGTAATTTGCATGCTAGTATAAGAAAATTGTACAAATAGCAGGATAAGAAACCTTTTGTCTTATTACCATCTAATGACAGTTGATGCAACTACTTATTCTATGCAAATAAATCTTCTATTCTTCTATTCTATTCTATCCTTAAAAATTAAATTGATATGTGGCGTAATAATTTGTACCTACATCAAATTATAATCACTTTAATTAAACTGATGTTATATTTATTTTGCAATGATAACTTTGGTTTATGGTCGTTGTGTTTTCTTGGATAACTATGTTGTTGGACGCGTATGGTTGAATGCAATCTTTATTACAGTGAACTAAAGTGGATAATGTCGTCTAAATATTATTTAATATCCGGTCGAAATTTGCAATATAATATACAAATAAAATAACCATAAATCGATCAACAACAAAAAATATTGGAGGTGATTTAGTCCACAAGTGTCGGGATCTAAGTATGAGATCCACAGACATAGCCAAAAGTTGGATTTTGGAAATTATCTCAATAAATTTAAAGTTCTCATGTCATTGAAAAATTTGTACCTACTCCACATAATACAAAGATGTTGATGATGATAGATGATGATGGTATAGCTATTCCTAGAATTAATTTAAACTTTATGAAGTACACGAGGACTTAAGAGGATAGAGGTGCAGTCAACAGCATTAATATCTGCCACAGCGGAGCGTGCAAAAATATCTGACACGTCCATCCGGCCCTAGAAATAGAGTCGTATCAGATATTTATGCACGCTTGTTGTGCCAAATATTGGTGCTGCTGACTGTACATACTTATCCAGGTCTAACTTAACAAAGTTTCTCTGTATTTCACAAAAAGTTGTTTTGTAGTCTGTGCGTGCGACCTTACACAACAATGCTTCATTTTTTCATCTCCTTATGAACTGGTTGTGAATATAGCCTAAAAAAACAAGCAAATTGTCGCAATAACATTAACTCTATGTCACGTTCCCACGATTGGACAGAGTCATTTGTTCACACAAAATAATACGAGTTATCTTGAGGTGATAATATTCAAAGGTCGTGATCCAATGGAGTTACAATGATCAACACAAACCTAGTTGCCGTGGGTTGCCACATTTTTAGTTGCAAACGCATTAGAAACATTTGTGTTTGAAATTATCTCGTATTTTCGTAACGGTTTTTGAATAAGGAAGCTGAACGGTTAAAGTCCAGTAATTAAGGCAACCTAGAATAAGAGATGAAGATAATTAAGTAGAAATCTAAAAATAATAAAACTAATGTCTGTTTTACAAGTGTACCTACATTACCTAACTAAATTTTTAATGGGACGCTTTTAGGTGATTATTTTATTTATTTATTGTAAGACAAAATTTACACAGTATTACAGCTGTAAGCCAATTCACTGTTAATTCGAATTAATGTAATAAAAAATATTTATTAAAAAATAATTAAAAATTAGTTGTTAGTAGGTATGCCAAATTGGAATTGTCTAAAGAAATAATTAAAATGCTTTTAACTATTTATTTTGCATAGAAAAGTCAATTACTATTAGAACGCTAATTCGATATTATTTTCCGGTATCCATTTATTATCGTCAAACCTAACCCATAGCATAAGGTGTTCTGAAATATTTTCAGTTTCAAGTGTTAGGACAATCGATCATTAAAAAAACATTATAGGACAAACCACTTTAGGTGATACGGCGGGTTCCCTATTTTTTCATGTCATCATCATCCCAGCCTATATACGTCCCACTGCTGGGCACAGGCCTCCTCTCAGAACAAGAGGGCTTGGGCCATAGTTCCCACGCGGGCCCAGTGCGGATTGGGAACTTCGCACGCACCATTGAATCGCTTCGCAGGTTTGTGCAGGTTTCCTCACGATGTTTTCCTTCACCGCAAAGCTCGTGGAAAATTTCAAGTGTAATTCCGCACATGAATTTCGAAAAACTCAGAGGTGCGAGCCGGGGTTCGAACCCACGACCCTCTGCTTGAGAGGCGATAGGTCAAACCACTAGGCCACCACGACTTATTACTATTCTTTCATGTAAGTCCAAATAAAGTTTCAATGAATCACCTGGTGAACAATCCAGTGTTGGTCAGCCCGTACTTGGTGTCTCCGGACCTGATGTAGATCTTGCAGGCGTCATGCTCGCGGCAGCAGGTGTCCGTGAAGAAGAAGAGGCCGAGGTCGCTGGAGCGGGCGGTGGCGGAGTGGCCGTCGCCGCACCAGAGCGTGCCTAATGAAGAAATGGTAAGCAATTAGAGACAGGTGTATAAAAGGTGTGGAAACGCTAAATTGCACGATGAAAATGTAAACACCAGTGTACAATTGAACAAACTGAATCATGTATCAGGATGGAACTTTTGTGCTACTAATGTCATGTTGACATCCCATAGTCCTATCAAGGAAATCATTATGAAATTGATTGTTAAAAGGTTCCACTCTGGTACATGAAAATCAGTTTGTTTGACTGCACCTACTGTGAGATACTTGGCATAGCTAGGTCTAAAAAGGCGTGGTAGCCTAATTTTTAGGACACGTATTTGAATATCGAAAATTTAAATATCGATAGTTAAAACATCGACGACCAAAATATCGAAAATCAGAATGTCGAAAGTATAAATTTATCGAACGGTACAATTATCAAATGCTATAATTTCGAAAATCTTAATATCGACGGATGCAGCGGCCGGCGAGTGCCAGAATCGAGTTCTATGCATTTTTCTTGATATTAAGATACTTCGCTATTTCAATTTTCGATATTTTAATATTTTGGCTTCTTGACGGTACATAATTTGTGTTTCGATATTAACATATTAACGTCTTACTTGACCAAAACAATCACATATTTTTGGGGTGCCAAGTATCTTAAAGATTGTCAAAATATTATACTTAAACATTTCTCCCCCAACGATTATCTGTCCTTCTGTCAATTCACATTACTGTAATGCATATTAATATGTTTAATTGCCCCTTGATTTCCTGTATTTTTTTATATAAGAGGGGGAAAACGAGCATGCGAGTCAAAAGCAATCACCGCCGCCCATGGACACCTGTCAACACGAGGGGTATCTCAGGTGCGTTGCCGGCCCTTTGAGAGACCGATAGGCTCTTTAAAGATCCCTAAGCTGTACGCTGTACCCCTCCGGAAACACTGTCCCAGGAAGCTGGTTCCATATTTTAGTTGTGTGTACATGCATCAAGTTACATCACTAGAACTAGTAAAGGAAAAAATATTCCTGGTACAAAACTACCTAGTAACGTAGGAAGAAACAAAAATACCTACTTTAAATAAACTTGTTGGGACCATATATTTAAATATATTTTTCTTTCTGTTGTGACCATAATGGTCCCAACAGTGCGACCACCAAACAGAAAGAAAAAAATGAAAGAATTTTTATTCACAGATTTATTTTCTTATATATAGTCGTATTTAGCCATATATTTCTTCATGGGACTAAATATTGTTTCATTCCAGAAACGGCTGTATGACATGTCAAGATGATTCCACAATGGATCTTCCACTTGTATATAGTCCAACACGTTTGGCAACTTTGCCAGAAACCATTCGAGATCTTTTGTATTCACGAATTGGTCCGATAAGCCATGAAATATTACAGTTGGGACGTTACTCGCTGTAAAGTTGTACTCCGGCGGTTCGGAACATCCATAAAGTTCCTTGTTTTTCTCTGGACCATGATCATACTTCACAAACTTGTCACTATCCAACGATTGCGCAAACTGTACAAGATTTGTAACTGATGTTCCTGCCGGTATATACTTCCAAATTCTCTGTTCAATCTCGGGCGTAATAGATTCTAAATGTGGAGTATCTATAGTACTTGTAATAGTCTCGCACAAAATACCTGCCACCAGTTTATTTTGACAGAGAACATTTAGTACTCCTGTTACAGGAGACCCTCGACGTAATATCTCCCATACCCCAAACGCGTCTAATTCAGCTTGGAAAGTTTTTACACCTTTTAAATATCCCACGAGTGATTTCATGTTAATATTTCTCGTATTTGGAGACAGACCGATAAAAAGGGCAATTTTTTCTGCGTATTCGGGTTTTTCAGAGTTCATAATGAAAAAGGTTCCACCACCTTGCGAATAACCTATGTATATCAATTTTTCCGCGCTAGTTTGTTTTAAAACGCAGTCAACCATAGCTGGAATGTCGTACAAGCCCATTTCATCGTAAGAAAACTTCCAGAATTCCAAGTCCTTCTCGGGGTTGAGACTGATGTGCTTTCGGGAGTTGCTGTTGCCCCGTACGTTCCCGCACCAGACGTCGTAGCATTGCTCCGCTATAACAAACCCTGGAGCAAACGGTCCCGAGGATATGAAGTCTTCGGATGATTGAAGTAACCCATGCATTAGCAGCACCGGTTTTTTTCTAGCACAGTTCTCCCCGGGCAGTATTCTGTGCATGGTTAATACATACCCGTCTTCAGTTACAACGTCATGCTTTTCTGCTCTGAAGCCATTTTCTGCAGCCAGTGCAATAAAATCTGGAGTTTCGACCAAATCATTCACAATTGGTTGTGAAGATATCTCGGAAAGCACGCCCAAAGTATTAAAACTCGCCCAACATTTTGGAAAAACCAATAAGAACAGCGACATTAACAAGTAGTGCGACATGTCAAAACTTTAATTTATGATTGATTCAAGTATTACTTTGCTAGGTCTTTACCTTAGTACCGGAGGAGCAAGATGAAGGAGTTGTGGCTCACTAATTATATATATGTTGGCCAGCGCTACTTAACAGCTAGGCAGCTGAATAATTATCATGGATTTGTCTTGCTAATTAATAATACATGTGTACATGGTGTAATCGTTAAGTGTATTCAGGTGATTATTCTGTAAATATAACAGATATCAGAAAACTTTAAAGATATCGGAAGACCATTGGGTCTTTCGATATGGGTCATTGGACCCAAATCCCAAAATCATAAAAAACGAATTACCCAATCAGTAAAAGCCTCAGATCATACAAACAAGGGAGATATGCCATGAGGGCGTAGCACGTGCCAACGCATCTGACTTAAAACTAGCTTGAGTGCTTGTTATAGCCTAAATTGAATAAAGGTATTTTGACTTTGACTTTGCGTAATAATTCTGAACTAGATAAAATTGCTAAAAGTGCTGCCTACCCCATTTGGGAATACAGACGTGATGTTTGTGTGTTGTGTGTGTAGATAAAAAAAAAACCTGATCTAGTGGTTTAAATAATAACTTAAAAGCTAGTTAATAATAGTTTATGGAGTCTTTTGGAGTGATTTCCACTCCAATATTGTTACTTTTACGGTCATCCCGTGAAATCCAACGAAAATAAAAACTGAAACATGGATGCACAGAAAAAACCCAGAAAAAGAGACCAGCGCCCCAGGTCCTCAGCATTCCGTGCTGCGTGATATACCCCTACACCACCACTGGACAGGAGTCTAGACACAAATTTCTCCCATGCACCACACATTTCACCCTGCTTTTTTCCATTCATAGCCACTTAAGCAGCGACACTAGCGACATCTATATATGTGTGTGTATGTTTGTATTTTCGCTAAGTTAGTTAGTTGTTTATTAATAGTCTTTAAAAAAACTAGCCTATTAGTCTCTCAAAGGGCCGGCAACGCACCTGTGATAACCCTCGTGTTACCATAGGCGGCGGTGATTGCTTCCCATTAGGTGACCGTATACCGTATGCGATACAATACAAAATTGACAGCACATCGATAAATGTTTTATCTGAAAGATGTCAAATAATGTAAAAAAATATTTGTAAATCCCCGAAGAGACAACGAGAACCGTTTTCCTTTACTTGCCGAATTTCATTTGTCCGAATTTCACTTGCCATACTAACGTTTGTCATAAGATATGTATAACCGAGATGTTTTAAGGTTTTTTTAAAGTCATCATATAGATTGGTTTTTCGGAATCTTTTTGTATTTTTTATTTCAATTCCAAATTTTTTGTTACTTTTACGGTCATCCCTTAAAAATATAGAATTCAGTAGGTTAGGTTAGGTTAGTTTAATATCAACTCCGAAGAAATTGCTATTTCACAAATAAATTACTTTATGGCAAATGAAAATTCTAGACAACGATACCTACATTCGGGCATATGAAATTCGGGGCAAACGATAGAGAACCCAACGAGAACACCGCCATGTCCGAAACACTGATTAAATGATTAAACTTTGAGGATTAATAAATTATCTAAACTTAAGTTATTATTTGAAAACGTTACAAAACAAAAGTAGCTTAGTTATACGAGATGAATCGAACCTTGAATTTAAAGCCCCATCATCAGAGACACCCTGTATAAAAGAGTTAATAAAGAAAAAAATAAAGAGTAATAAAGAGTCTTTGTATTGTATTGTATTGTTAGGGTGAGCGCACAATGGAGTCACGAAAGTTTTAAGACAGACTTTCCTCACACAAGTCTGCCTTGACACTAGAACGCAACTGTTTTCCCTAGGACACGTCGCACCTTAAATAAATTTAACTAAATTATTTTAATGCACAAAAATCTCAATAAAAGCGAAGATTCTTTCATCAGTATTCCCTTTTATTAGTCTTTTTTTTTTATTTGTTTATTTTCAACTCTGAATTAATTTATTGTAATAAAACAAATGAAATTAACGGTTAACCAGAAGACAAAAAGAACTAACCCGAGGAAAAATTGCAAAAATATCAAAACCTAAAACACTATCTTCTAACTAACATACTATACTTACTCCGTTTATTTTAAGGTTTGAATTAACGGTCAAATCGTAACACACGTTTCTCGGTATTTCGAACACAAATGGACTAAAAATACCTACATGTTCATTTGTTAGCGGTATTTATTATGTTTTTATTATAAAAGTTAACACAGTTAAGATAGAAGGCACCTGTAACAATACATACAAAAACGAACTTAATATAAAAACTAATAAATTTGGGACGTTGTAAATAAGCTAAAACGGTTACAAATGTTGTAGGACTTACAATTGTGCCTTCAAGATCCCTTACAGCGTTAAGTAAAACAGGATACAAATATGTGATGAAACTGGTTATAAAACTGTACTTACTTACTGTACTGTGGAACTCTAATGATATCATATTATGATCGAATAGGTATTGATGTTAAAATAATAAAAGTATTTAGTATCGCAGAATGAATTTTGACATAAAAACAAAGTGCTGAATTTGAAGAGGAATATCCAGAGGTTACAGAAGAGGTTAACAATCGACAAGGCTTGATCAACCTTGTTACAACGCATCTGCAATACCCCTGTTGTGGCAGATGTTTATGGGCGGTTGCTCGTTTGCCATCCAGTCGAATAAAATAAAAAAAAACACTGTTCCATTTAAAAAGTGCAAATTTTACCGTTACGTTTCAAATCCATACTAATATTATAAATGCGAAAGTGTGTGTGTTTGTATGTTTGTCCGTCTTTCACATCGAAACGGAGCGACGGATCGACGTGATTTTCGGCGTAGAGATAGTTTATGGGCCAGAGAGTAATATAGGCTATTTTTTATCTCGGAAAAATGCACAGCTCCCGAGCGAACTGCGCGCAATAAAACCGAATTCCACATGGGCGAAGCCGCGGGCAAAAAGCCAGTGTTAAAATAAATGGAGTATAGTCAACGGTCATAGACAATATGTTTTTTTTTTCTTTCTTATCTATAACGGTTTCGGCTTCTAGTGGCATTAGTTACATATAAAAAAAACATTTATCGTTTTTGATGCAATTTTCGATATTGGATATTTTGGATCGATATAATCAATACATCGTATCAAAATATAGTCGCTATACTGCTTTGTCGTTAATGTGCGCGCCTGTGTATGTACGTACGTACAAAAGAAAAGCCGACAATCGTAAGTTAAGGTTATTTTCCACCGGCGAGGCGAGACGAGAATTGAAATTTGTATGGCGGAGCCCGCGGCGGCTCGCGGCGGGCGCGCGAGAATGCGTACAAAGGCCGTGCCAGGATAAGCTAAGTGATTCTGCCCCCATCGAGTTTGGGCTCGTAATTTTTATGGATGGTGTGGCTCTACATTAGTAATAACTTGGCAAAATTTCAGCCCCCCAAACATAATAGTTTTTTTGTATAAAAAAATGATTTTTCTTCAATATCTTTTTTTTGTCAACCTATCTTAGCGTGCATCACAAATATTGTACATTCACTACAGATGATTATTTGACATGAATAACATTGTCTTGTTCTGAGAGGAGGCCTGTGCCCAGCAGTGGGACGTATATAGGCTAAAACGACGACGATAGAAAAAAAAATGCTGACTGAAGATTTCATATTTTTTTATTATTTACTTCCACTTTAGAGACCGCTCTAATTTTTTCACTAGTGATACACTCACAAATGAGCTATAACATGTATTTTTTTCAAAATTATAGCTGTGGGAGAACATGGAGATATCTTTACATAAAAAACTTTACCATACATTTTTCTGCAACAAGACCTAAAACGAATTAATGATTGAAATCTCTTTAGAGAAACGTGCACGCGGCTTACTAAATACTGGCCACATACTTACATTTCGTTAGGTCTTAATTAAAAAAAAATATCAAAAGTTTCACGGCGGAATATTTAAGAAACTCTTTTCAAATAAATCATAAAAGCGACATATTATGGATAGTAAAACTTTTGATAGAAATATAGGTTGAAAAAAAAAATTTGAAGAAAAATCATATTTTATTTTTTTCTTTTATACAAAAAACTATTAAGTTTGGGGGGTTGAAATTTTGCCCATTATTACTTATGTAGAGCCACACCATCCATAAAAATTACGAGCCCAAACTCGATGGGGGCAGAAGCTTATCCTGGCACGGCCTTTCAATTCTCGTCTCGCCTCGCCGGTGGAAAAATCACCATTAGACTTGTCGCCGTGCAGTTCTTGTAGGTATTAGACAGTTTTGTGTATGAAACGTTTTGTTTCAAGTTTGTGCGTTTTCATATATTTTGTAAAGCAATAGTTTGTCTTAAAACTGTCGTGACTCCAATGATCGCTCGCCCTTATAAATTTAATACAAAAGTAGTCACATGCCTGCAGCGAAACACTTGCATAAATAAAAGAGCTATTATTATTATAAATAAATAATTCTAATGTCAACCGCTCACATACGCTGTGGCAAATATTACAATAACAATGACTCTTTATTTTATTTTTATACAGAAGACAGGTACACAGAGAAAAAAATACAAGGTAAGCAACAGGCGGCCTTATCGCTTCTTAAAAGCGATCTCTTCCAGGCAAACTTGTAACGAGGTGTGTTACAACTCGTTTCTTCCTCCTAACTCTTTGTACTGTCTGGTTTAGCACACATTCTAAAGAATAACATTTAAATTCAAATTACCTTTTCTAAATACCACACCTTTTCGATTTACGTCAAGTAGCCATTCCACAGTTCCACAGTTTTTATATACTGGAGCCATTCTATTCAGAGCCTCCGAGCTGAACAGATACAGATACCTGCAGGGCTACTACGAAACTCGAAACTCGAAGTTCGTGTCGTGCGGTCCCTCTGACACTTATACTATTTAATACGAGAGGGAGAGGGACGGTACGATACGAACTTCGAGTTTCGAGTTTCGTAGTTGCCCTGCTGTCTTTTTTTCCTAGATCCTAAAATTTTCCTTAAACTCCTTAACTAGCTCCTTTACTACACCTATACGAAGGAGCGTTTATTTCCTTCTACAGTTTCAAATAGTTGTGCTGTGCGTTAGTGAAGTTCATTAGCTTGTAATACTGCTGGACTTCAGTGTTATTAATTGTATAAAATAAAAAACTGGGCACGGAAACGTAAGTTGATTAACTATGTATTTTTATGATTGTCGATACAATGTCAAAGCATACCTATTTAGATACTTAAGACCGCGTCTGTTTGTCCGCAGGTGCCCTTTTATAATTATCGGAAATAAATTACTGGTCTGCCTTCTCCTGCATTCTTCATCCTCCACCAACTTCCCCGGTCACTACTTCGTGACAAACTTTTAATATTAATACAGGTTAGTTAGTAACTATCATGATCCGCCACCAAGCTTTGCCCTTATCCTCCTTCACCCCCCCCCCCCCCCATATCCACATTTATTAGCGCTAAATACCCGGTAGCCCCTTTTTGAACGGTGTCTCAAATAACATGCCTAATAAAATTATGCTGTGATGTCTCGACTATCAATTAATTCATAAAAAAATATAAATTATTTAGATTCCACTGAATTAATAGCTCAACCATTATAGAATAAACACAGACATCTATAATGATCACGCATCGCATAACCCATCTCCATAACAACTCATCACAGCACAAGTCTAACGGTATAAGAAATCCATACTAATATTATACATGCCGTAAAGATACGCTCTTTTTCTGGTAATAGATTTTAAGAATGTAGTAAGTGTTTTAATTGTGTTATAACGCACATAATATTACTTGATTTTTTTCGTAATGGCTACGGAACCCTATCTTGGGCGTGTCCGACACGCTCTTGGCCGGTTTTTAGGGTTCCGGAGCCAAAATGGCAAAAACGGAACCCTTATAGTTTCGCCATGTCTGTCTGTCTGTCCGTCCGCGGCTTTGCTCAGGGACTATCAATGCTAGAAAGCTGTCATTTTGGACGGATATATAAGTAAACTATGCCGACAAAATGGTACAAATAAGTTCAAAAAAAAATTTTTTAGGGTCCCATAGACGTAAAGTGGGGGTGATTTTTTTTTCTCATCCAACCCTTATACTTAGTGTGGGGCAGTGATTTGTTTGCGAAATATTCAACTTTAAAGTGCAAATTTTTATTAAAATCGAACGTCCTCCCCTCTAAAATGTAAAGCGGTGAGTGGAAAAATTTGAATAAATTCAGGATGGTAGTAGGTATATCAAACTTTCAAGGAAAACTATAACGGCTAAGTTTGCTTGAGAATTATTAGTAGTTTATGAGTAAATAGCAGCCTAAGGTATAAAATATACCTAAACTTGAAAGATTCCGTATAAAATACGAAACCCTTAGAAAAATATTACTTAATTTTTTTGTAATGGCTACGGAACCATGAACTGAACCTATTATGGGCATGTCCGACACGTTCGTAGCCGGTTTTTTATACTACCAGTGTTGTCGGAAAGACCATCATTGCCAAGAAGAATATGCCGCAACCCGCATGAAACATGACCGAAAGTCATTTTCTCAAAAAAAAAACAATTATCTTACATCTTACCTGGATAAATAGCCTGAACTTGTATTTTGAACTGGTCTACGAGGGAATTGGCTACATTAGCAACGTTGGACACTCCCGCCGCGACGCTACCGACGAATCCCCGATCGTTGTCCAAAGAGCCGATGTCCTTGGCTCCAGCCATCAGCTGGCTAAGTTGTCCGCTCAGCCCTGACGAGATGGACTTGAGGATACCGCGGCCGAATTGACCTGGAAATTAGATCTTTCTGGTATTGAAAACTAACCAGAGGCCTTATTGTAAAGAAATAAAGAAGAACGTCTAGCACACTTGTGATTCTTGTGAATTGTTTTTACCACTTCTTTCTGTCACACGGTATACCGTAAAACGACGAAGATAACACGTAGTTATAAGACGATGGTTGAAAGAGACGGTGAATGCGAACGCGAACGTCAGCTCGTTAGACAATACGGCCTCTCTCTCTCTCTCTCTCTTCTCACACACAGTGACAGTAACAGCCTATTCACATCCACGCACGCACGCACGCACGCACGCACGCACACACACACGCACACACACACACACACTCTCTCTCACTCTCACACACACACACACACAACACAACACGACAGATAAATGTGGATGCTTTTGTCTTACATTGGTGAAACGGATATGCATGATGAATATGACCTTAAAATTCCTGCTTGTTAGTATATTGTTGAATTGAAAGTGATTGAACAAAAACAAGCCACTGTCACTCATTAACCCTTCCACTTACTACTCTGACTCCATTTACAACATAATTTCTGATACTACATTTTAACTCTTCTGATTACATTCTAACTTTACCAACTGTTTTTTTTTTGCAAGTATTATAATACTTGCAAGTAGGGTTGTAACACTTGTAACGGAACTTATATCTTCTGTATCTTCGCCTCCGCCTCCGCAATTTTTTTTCCTGAGTTATAAATGGAGGTTTATTTCTCATTTCATTATCACGGCGCGCAGCGGGAACACGGTCGGGGTGGGGGCGGGCGTATGTCAAATAACACACGACAGGCATCAACCTGTCTCGTTTCTTGGACGTACGAAATTGTAATGTAACTATGTTTGATTGTACCGCGATTTTTTAAAGTGATTTTGTACAAAGTAATTGTTTATTGAAGTCACATGCACGATGACGTCGAAAACAAGAGAGATTTGGCAGTTTTTTTAGAAATTTTACAGATTTTTGAGTTGAATAAAGCATAAACTACTATTTTTTCCACATCCGCTTGAACCACTTTTTTCCGCGGAGGTGAAACTTGTCGCCTCCGCATCCGCCTCCGGCTCCGCTAAGAAGGCCTCCGTTACATGGTTAATGAGTGACAGTGGCTTGTTTTTGTTCACGGGAACGCAAATCAATGCGGTCAAAACGTCAAGGCAAATTAAAAAATAAATAGGTATTGATTATGTTCACTCACTTTCAATTCACCAATATACAAACAAGCAGTAGCAGCTGTAGTCTCTATGGAAATGTCCTAGAGACTACTACAGTAGACGCACAAAAAGTTAGTGACAAATTTAGTCTCTAGGACCTACCTAATCCCCCATTTTCTTCTCTACTTCTCAATCTTTCTGCTTCCAACGCCTCATTCTGCTTTTGCATTCTTTTAAACAAATCAAAAATGCCTTTAGGTACAACTCTTTCCGCTACACTTTCTACTACGCTCTCTACGACACTTCCAGCCAAACCAAAGAATACTGAAACCACATCAGTACTTGGAGCTTTAGTTGGTATTACATCTTTAGTATCGTAGTAATCTTCTGGGACCTCTTCTTCGTCATCTGAATCTGGTTCAACGAATTTTGGATCATCTTTATCAGTTATTTCGTCGGACCTGTTTATTATGTCTATTTGTTTACTTGAATTAGTTGTTAACACTTCTTCTAATGTAGTATTATGTAAAACAGGATTTGATGTGGTAACGACTTCTTTAATTTCAGAAGTCAATTTTATATTAATTGTCGTGTTTGTTTCTGATCCATTTACTTTTAAATCGTCCTCAGGGGATTCAGTAGTATAGTAATCATTTGTACTTTCAGGAGATTTTGTTGAAGGCAATGTTACAGGTTGATCTATTTCAACAATTGGTGTCACTCTTTCAGTCGTCGCTAAAGGTATGACTGTCAAATCTTCTTCCGTAGTGCTCTCAATTATGCTAACTAAATAATTCTGTGTCGTACTTATTAATTCTAGAGGTATCACATCTAATTCCGAAGACGTCGTCGCAACGCTATCTTCTGTTGTCACCTGGTTATCATTGTTTTTTTCATCTTTAGTTTTATTGTGTCCGGCATTATATTCATTTACAATAGTGTATCTATTTGTCTCCTTATTATAATCGTCATGCCATGGCGCCGTGCCATACTTTTTATTTGTGTTAGCAATATATTCGCTCTCAAAATCTATGATATTATTATCGAAATCTGCTTCAGTTGTGAGAGGTTTTCCAGTACTATCTATATTTTTGGCACTAACGCCTGATGCGTAAAGTAGTAAGACACTGATAATAAACATCATCTTTCGTCGTACGCGGTGGTACTATTTTGATGTTCCATCTGCAACAATAGATTTATTATAATTAATTATTTTATACATAGACTTAATGAATTTCTGCCGTTGAAGATATTTGCAGATGATGATGTTTATATAGAACCCTATGTAATTTACTCAATTAAGTATACCTACTGCAATTAGAACACATCAAATTAATAAAGACGTTGTAGCCTAGTGGTTTGTCTATAGCCTCTGTAGCTAAAGCTCGTGGTTTCAAATCTGGACCCGCACCTCTGAATTTATATTTCTTTTAATTAATGTGCATTTTAAATTTTCGGTGAAAAAAACATCTTGTGGAAACCAGTCACAGCTGCAAAGAAATTCAATGGTGTATGTAAAGTTCCCAATCCGTACTGGGCCCGCGTGAGAACTACGGCCCAAGCCCTCTCATTTTGAGAGGAGGAGCGTGCCATACAGTGGGACGTGTATAAGCCGACTTGATATTTTATGACGTTACCAATACTAAAGAATATAAACAGGAATCGAGTTGGAACGAGCAGGCGACCTTTAGTTTTGTATCAGGGTCATTTAATATTGTAATACTCGTAAAATTAGCCTACCAGGCAAGGCTAAAAGTAGTAATGTTATTCTAAAATAAAATCGTCCAAATTTGAGTTAGACTTGCGTATACCTAGTGCCATCCACGAAGACGCTTGAGTTTGTCAAAATTAGCCATTAATGACATTGTAATAAGAACCACGGCACGCGTCATCATGAATGAATCTACCTATACCGACAGTTCCATGCATTACAGCTATCCATGAATATCCAGTGTTTTACTGACATACCTAAATAGATACGCAGATATAAAAACATTCATTTGTGCACAAACAAACAACCTCTCACCCTAAACGCATATACCTTCTCCGTACCGTCGTGGGTAGAATATTAACATTTTCAGACTTTGTTGTTTGTTTTTTTTTCAGGTTTGACTACAATCACGCCTGTTGGTAAGCGAAGATACTACTAAAATGGAACACGCTTGCCTAATTCATTCCCATCATTTGGTTGTGCTATAAGAGCTACATTTATACCAAATTTACGATTTCCGAGACAACTAGAAGTACCCTATATGCTTTCGATTACGACAATTCATATGAAACCTTTCTTAATTACTGTATCTTCGAATTGTGTTGACTTAGAAGATTGTTTTTTTCCCTACTCTAAGGGGTATTTGAATTTGAGTCCTATTTGAACTTGAGTATTTGAATTTAAAAATAATCAGTTTGATGCCTCCTCGCGCTTCTAAGAAAAAAGGTCTTGATAACGGACAGAAGGAACCCTAAATCAATCAATCAAATCAGTCCACATCCACCCTCTGCTGGGTAAAGGCCTCTATATTTTCACGCCACTTTGCCCGGTCCTGTGCTAGTCTCATCCACAGTTTACCAACCGCCTGCCAGATGTCATCCGACCAAACGACCACTCTTGGCTACCACTCCGTAATTGCTTTCGACCACCTGTTGTCAGTGCGTCTCGCCAAGTGGCCCGCCCATCTCCACTTCAATTGTGTTACCCCCTTGCCCACATCCACAACTCCACTGTCTCCGAATTTCAAAATTGGGGATGTGGTCAACCCCAAATACTTACACATAAAAAAATCAAGGTCATTATTGTAACGAATAAGTAGGTGAAGTACGAGTAAGTGTAACTTAAAAGTATAACGCGAAATCATCGAGCCGTCAAGTTCCTCAATGTATTCTTCAAGGTAGTCATTCTTCAAAGCACTTGCGATTGTAAAATTACAAGTTGTTCATGAAGGTGGGAAGTACCTAAACGAGCAAGTGGGGATGGTGAGGAGGACCATCGCTGTCCGAGATATAAAATTATCTCTGTGGTGATAAGTGAACCTTTAAGACGTGGTGGCCTAGTGGTTTGACCTATGACCTCTCAAGCGGAAGATCTTGGGTTCAGACCCTGGCTCAAACTCTGAGTTTTTCGAAATTCATGTACGAAATAACATTTGATATTTGCCACGAGCTTAACGGTGAAGGAAAACATGAGGAAACCTGCGATGCAATTCAATGGTGTGTGTGAAATTCCCAATGCGCATAGGGCCCGCGTGGGAACTACGGCCCAAGCCCTCTCGTTCTGAGAGGAGGCCTGAGGCTTGCTTTAAACTATTGTAAGCGCATTTCACGTGTGCATAAGCGAGCACTTACATGCCCCATTGAACTCTTGTCTTACTCTTAAGCCCGTGCCATTTGTAACTGACATAACATAAACCACATGCAATACTTACGTAAAAGCACTTAACCTCGAAACAGAACAACAAAAGAAAGGGACAGTTGCTATACGAGAAATGCAGAAATTTGCTGTGGGTATATTATGGCTTTTATTTGACATTTGACACAGTGAACTAAATGATGTACCATCAGCCAAATATGTGGTCTACCACTCTAAAGTTGATAATCGTTTGCATGTCATAAAACAATAATGCCAATAGACGTGTCTGTCAACTTGAAAGTTCGACTTTAGCGACATATTCATTTGATAGGAACTTGTTTAAAAAATGATAGACCACTTCTTTACCTATTGGGCTCCACAGAAAATCAGCATTACTGCACATAATGTGCGGCAACACTTTTTGGTATCCTGCCGTGTCACCAAGTGACATAGTTTTAGTGCTAGTTCTAGTCTTAGTTTTAGGTGGTACTTATGGAGCCAAAATAAACCTTTCTTTCTATTGCTAAATTTGTTTATTAAGGGGCTGTTTCACCATCCATTGATTAGTGTTAACTGGCGGTTAAATGTGATGGCGTCTCTATTTGTTTTGTTCGAATAGACGGAGACAGCGTCGCATTTAACCGTCAGTTAACACTAATCAATGTATGATGAAACATCCCCTAAGTGTTGACAAAAATAATTATTAAATTAAATCTGGATTAATTCAATTTATGAAAGAATCATTAAGATCATCACATTCCATAACAAGCTTCGTTATATCTGGCCAAATATAAATATCTGCAACAGGCTTCATCAACAAAAATAAGGTAAAAAAATACCCACTGCTGGCTGTCAAATTCAAATCGTTTATTCTGCAAGTAGGCCGCAAAGGGCTCTTTTTACACGTAATTTTTAGGGTTCCGTAGCCAAAATGGCAAAAACGGAACTCTTATAGTTTCGCTATGTCTGTCTATCTGTATGTCCGCCCGTCTGTCTATGCCAAACGTTGATCCGTCGTTCTGTCTCGACGTGAAAGATGGACAAACATACAAAACACACACACTTTCGCATTTATAATATTAGTATGGATTTAAGTAGGTATGTTTTTATCTATATAAGTATGTTTATCCGTTGCCTAGTATCCATAGTACAAGCTTTGCTTAGTTTGGGACTAGGTCAATGAGGGCTATCGTTTTTTGTCTCACTAGATGGCGCACTGTTGCATGAGGTTTTTAAGTATGGCTTTCAAAGTCTGTTATTGCGGGCGTGAAAACAAAGTTTAGATTAAAATCATATTTAATACACCTTAAAATCGTACCATAAAAATATCGAGCATGCCACAGTGTTGCATAGTCCCCGTTTTGTTCGGAAAAAAGGGAGACAAAGGTTTCCGAAAGACAAAACTGTCTAAAAACACAGACGTTCATTGCCCCGGAACGCATATTTGCCATAATTAATTTCAGATATTGCAAAGTATTCACAAAATTATTCTAATTATAAATAAACCCGCGTAGCTCACCCAAAAACTATGAGATTTGACATTTCAGAGACCTCACGCTACACTAGCGCCTCTAGTGGCGAATTCATACGCGATAGCCCTCATTGGTGTCAAGTATCCCATTTAAAAAAAACTACACTGACGCTAATATTATTTAACTCGAGAGTGAGAGGGACGGTACGATACGATCTTCGATTTTCGAATTTCGTAGTAACTAGCCCCCCAGTACTGATTGAAGTCGTGATTTATCGAGATAGAGACCTGCGCAAACGCAAGGGATTGCGCAACGCTAGCCCTTCGTGGGAAGCTTCAATGATCTTATTGGTATTTATGCTGATACTAAGCTATACCCGCGGCTTCGCACGCGTTATCCATTAGATTCGGCGGTCGAATTGAAATTCCGAGATTTTACTCAATTCCCACGGGTATTACCAAAAATTACATCTTACGAAGAGAAGCGTTGGCAGGCCCTCCCACCGGGTGGACTGACGACATCATGAGAGTTGCGGGAAACCGGTGGATGCAAGTGGCGAGTTGTCGTTCATTGCGTTCTAAGGGGCCTCTTTGTTCAGCAGTGCACGTCTGCTGATGATGATGATGATGACATCTTAAATTCCACTAACGTTGAATATAAAACAATCTCAAAACTTAGGGATCTTTAGAAAACGAGTCTATCAGTCTCTCAAAGGGTCGGCAACGCACCTGTGATACCCCTCGTATTGACAGGTGTCCATGGGCAAGGGTATTTGCTTCCCATCAGATGACCCGGAATTACGAAAGTCCGGTCGGTTACGGGTTGTTCCATAGTTCAGAATAAAAAACATTAAAAAAGAATTTATGTGTCTTGATCGTGTGTTGTGTTCTATGACTCGATCGTTTTGACAGGTGACACCGGCTCGGATAATACCGACATGGAAATACCGACCCTGCTTTACATCTACACACCCATAGAATCTCATGTCAATTTCTATGGGAGTGTACATGAAAAACAGGGTCGGTATTTACATGTCAGTATTATTCGGCCCGGTAATGAGCTGACCTGCCAAAACGATAGAGTCAAAGACACATAAATTCTTTTTTAATGTTTTTCATTCTGGACTATGGAACAACCCGTAACCGACCGGACTGTCGTAACTTGGCGGTAAAGAAAACTCTTTCATCTTTTAAATTAAATTGATGCTACTTAAAAATCTGATATTTTTTTCTGTCAATTAGAAAGGTAATTCCCAACAATACTATAGTGTCCTGCCTTTTTGGTTTGACAGGGTTTGAAAGGGATGACACTACAGTGTTGCCACTTTTTAATTTCTTCTCTTTTTTGACAGACTATGTATCTATTTATTTATTTATTCAACTCTCCTGGAATGCAAGAAAAGTGAATGAGTGAAAACACTATCGCTTCGCGTGACTTTTCTAAAACTTTAGCTGGTGTGAGAATACCACGCGGTAGCGATACATTGCCGTTAATGACCGATCGCTTATAAATGCATTTACGTCGGCTCCGCATTGTAATGAAACTCGCGCGATATTCCCGCACCGTCTAGACGTAGAGTCAACGAGCTCGGCGCTATGTAATGTAATGATAATTTGCCGCAGGTCAATAACTTCTTCATGATATAAACACAGAGATGATTCAACCGATTTATCATTTCAGATTTAGTCATTTGTTCTTCTAAGTCAGGGTTTCTCAAAGTGGGGTACGCGAACCCTTAGGGGTTCGCTATTCGACGGTAGGGGGTTCGCGACAAGGTTTACGTGATGGTGGCTGCAAGACTGGCAAGATGATTAAGATTGGTTTTTGCAGTCTTTTTGTATTTTTTAACTCCAAATTTGTTACTTATTTGTTCGTTATTTGTTTCAGTTTATATTTTCGTTGGCAAGACGATTCTTTCCTATATTTGTTACCCTTTATTGAAATAAATAATATGTGTATATTATTATATTATGATGATGTTTGAAATAAAAATAAACTTAGTTTCTCCAACAGTCAATTTAATTACTTTCTTTTGGGGGAGGTAGGGGTTCGCTGTCGTCTAGAAACTTTAACAGGGGTACGTGGAGCCATAAGTTTGAGAAACCCTGTTCTAAGTCGCTGTAATGAGGGCTATCGTGTATGAATTCGCCACTAGAGGCGCTAGTGTAGCGTGAGGTCTCCAAAATGTCAAATCTCATAGTTTTTGGGTGAGCTCCGCGGGTTTATTTATAATTAGAATAATTTTGGGAATATTTTGCAATATCTGAAATTAATTATGGCAAATATGCGTTCCGGGGCAATGAATGTCTGTGTTTTGAGACAGTTTTGTCTGTGTTTTCATAATTATGTTTTATGTATAGTCAAGGGCAAAGATATCAAAACGGCCAAAGTTGCAAAAATATGTGTACACGGCCTTAATGTTAAATCCATAGAGTATACGCGACTCTATGGATTTTTGCAACTTTGGCCGTGTCGATATCTTTGCCCTTGACTGTAAAATAAAGAGTTACAACAACAACAATAGTCAAGTGCAAACTTAAGTATATACCTATTCGAACCACTAAAAAATATGTAACTACGGCCTTATTGCGTCGGAATAAGAGTCTGTGGTACACATTTTTGAAAGTTTGAATAATTTCATATTTTTACACTTGACTGTACATACTATGGGAGGGTTAGAGGGGTTCGATCTAATAGTTTACGCGTGCGAAGACGCGGGAAAAGTCTAGTTCATCATCATCATCCCGGCCTATATACGTCCCACTGCTGGGCACAGGCCTCCTCTTGGAATGAGGGGGCTTGGGCCGTAGTTCCCACGCGGGCCCAGTGCGGATTGGGAACTTGGAAAAGTCTAGTTGAATAATAATAAAAACTATGTTACATGATATCCTAAAGCGCTCTATGTCGTGTAAGATGGCCCTGAGCGCAATCTTCGGAACCATCTTTAAATCTTTGTTTATGTTCCTTTCACACAATTATGAAATATTGACCTTGTCATTTGCGTCTCAAGCACACACTAGCGGTTTTTTAGGGTTCCGTGCCTCAAAAGGGATTAGTTTTTGTTAAAAAAAAACATTTTTCATTAATGCTTTTTTACCCTGACCAAAGCAGGTTTATGTTTTATACATACTTGGCTAACTTACTTTGGTTTGTAAAAAAAAAAACTTTTTCACTTCTCATGCTCATAAAGTTCGTGTTTATGCTGTATCTAGGCGACGTAAAATGACTTTTTATGCTCTAGTGCATAAAATAAAATCTTCGTCTAATACCAACTCAAGACCATGGTAATCAAGGTGTCAACAGCCACAAACAAAAAAGTTTCTATATATTTTTTGAATATTTTTTAATTTATATAAAACTAAAAATCAATCAAATCAATCATAATAAATCAGTAAAATTAAAATAATGGAATTATTATAATAATGCATGAAAAATAAAAGGTACATAGAAAGTGAATCATTGTTTCCACTGTTGCTATTTCATTTCCTCGCCATCGAAGTGAAAAGCGGAGTGTAAAACTCGAGCATTTTTTTTTGTTTTAATTTTAATGCATTTTAATGATTTTTTATCGGTTACCGATTTTCCCCTTGACATGTCTATCCACCCTCGCCGTACCGGCTCGGATGGCTATATGAACGCCTCGGGTAAAATGGCTCGTTTTATGCTCTCGTTGTACAATCTACTATTTAAGTAGTCATTAAAACCTAAAATTTGTGAGTACTGGCCGTCGAGACGCCAAATATTATTTTTATGATTAAATAAGTTTCGTTCTTCTGTTATAAGAAGGAAACACGTCTTTTACTCATAGTCAAAATACCACGCACAGGACTTAACACGCTAACACACACGAGTAATATTTACCTCGACGTTTCGGCATAATTACAGTGGCCGTGGTCACGAGTCCTGTGCGTGGTATTTTGAGTGAAAATCACGAAAGATTAAGACATTACGTCTTTTACTGTATAGATTAACAATATTGACGTTTTTATGAACAACATCGGAAGAGAACAGGGCTTAAAATTGAAAATCTCACCTTGAAAATTATGACGACCGTCACAGTTATATTCGGAACCATCTTCAAATCTTTGTTCATCCTGTCATACAATGATGAAATGTTTTTTTTTTTTTTTTTTATTTGAAACGCAATTAAGGCAAAACATTAACTAACCAGGAAAAAATTACATCTCACAATGATAATAACTAATTCCTTGTCACATCAGCCAACCTGAAAAGCATTAACGCCATGTCTGAGGCCGGCTTAGCTAAAATACCTACAAACATACCCGTGTCATACTTGCTTAGGTTGGATGAAATGTTGATCTTGACATTAACATTTTAATATTGACAGTCAAACTAAATAATTGCCG
The DNA here is from genome assembly GCF_025370935.1 of Choristoneura fumiferana. Taxonomy (NCBI): domain Eukaryota; kingdom Metazoa; phylum Arthropoda; class Insecta; order Lepidoptera; family Tortricidae; genus Choristoneura; species Choristoneura fumiferana. The sequence goes on from NC_133495.1 coordinate 13,539,085, forward strand.
GTCTAAGTACTAATCAAACCGGTTTATAAAATAAACAAATAGTTAACCTTCGTGTCGGTGCCTTGGTAGAACTTACATATTTCGCCATTTTTATTTAAATAAAGCGGAATCATATTATTATTAGCCCAGCCTTCGCTGTCCATCAGCGAGATGGACGGACGACTGAGGGGCTACTACAAAATGTAATATCGTATCTTACTGTTCATATCGTATCATATCGTTCATGTCCCTCTCACTCTCGTGTTAAATAATATAAGTATCAGCGGAACGGCAAGATACAAAGTTCAAATTTTGCACTTCTTAGTACAGAGCCTGAGGGGCTACTACGGAACTCGAAACTCGAAGTTCGTGTCGTGCGGTCCCTCTGACACTTATACTATTTAATACGAGAGCGAGAGGGACGGTACGATACGAACTTCGAGTTTCGTAGTAGCCCTGCTGGTCCTATACTACGAAGTGCAAAATTTGAACTTCGTATCTTGCCATCCCTTTGACGCTTATGGTATTTAATAAGAGAGTGAGAGGGACGGTAGTAGCCACGGCTTCACGGTGGATGCAGGCCGCTTCAAATCGAAGAAACTGGGTTTATATGGGGGAGACATATGTCCAGCAGTGGACGTCCTACGGCTGATACGATGATGATTAAGATGAATGTTATTTACCGCGTTTGACAAAGATCTTCCGAAGTTTTTTCTGTACAAGTATATTTTTAACCCCCGACTCAAAAAGAGGGGTGTTATAAGTTTGACCGCTATGTGTGTCTGTGTGTGTGTCTGTCTGTCTGTGCCACCGTAGTTCTTAAACGGATGGACCGATTTGAATGCGGTTTCTTTATTTGATAGCAGGTTTTCTAGCGATGGTTCTTAGACATGTTATATCAAAATCGATTCAGCCGTTTTTGAGATAATGAACTTTGAAGTGATAAAGTCTGGGGTTTTCCAACTTTTCGTTGGTTAGGTTAGGTTAATTATTACATTGTTTATCTTTAAACTATATAGATATGTATTAACTTTCCTCTCTTCACGCCAAATCCATCTCTATTTTCAACAATAACAATAGTTAATATTTAACTGTTATTGCATAACTCGTTACGACCGTGACCGAGGGTTACGCAACCCGTTAACGGACTGTGACGTTAAAGTTAACGGAACGATTAACTGTTGGAGTTAACGTAAAGAATGCATAGAACAGTACCCCTAGTGTAAGTTTCGGTTACTAAATACGTCTCGATCGCGTTCGCGTAAAATCTCAATTTGTATGGTAACACGAACATCGCAAACGTTCCGCTAGAGGCGCTGTTCGTGTTTCCATACAAAATGAGATTTTAACGCGAACGCGATCGAGACGTATTTTGTAACCGAAAACTTACACTAAGGGCACAGTGCACGGGTGAAAAGTAGTCATTTTATGGACATTTTGAATGGTAAAAATTGTTTAAGTTATATTTAACCCGTCACGCGTCCTAGAGACTACATTAGTTCCTTACTTTTTTGTGCGTGAAATGTCCTAGAGACTACGTAGTCTCTAGGACTAATGCTCGGGTTCGAACCTACGATCCTACCTTAGAGGCCATGAGTGAGACTACTACGGCTTAGCTTTATACACATTAACCCGTCACGCGTCCTAGAGACTACATTAGTTCCTAACTTTTTTGTGCGTGAAATGTCCTAGAGACTACTCGGGTTCGAACCTACGATCCTACCTTAGAGGCCATGAGTGAGACTACTACGGCTTAGCTTTATACACATTAACCCGTCACGCGTCTAGAGACTACATTAGTTCCTAAGAAATACCTAGAGACTACCAGTAGTCTTTAGGACGCGTGACGGGTTAATGTGTGTACGAATATAGCTAAGCCGTAGTAGTCTCACTCATGGCATCTAAGGTAGGATCGTAGGTTTGATCCCGGGCTCGCACCTCTGATTTGTTAGAATTTAAATGCGAAATCACATTTGAAATTTACCAAAAAAAATTTAGGCTAGTTACAGATTAGCGCTTTTTTCTGCTCTGTACACAGTCGTTTTTGGCATACGAGCTTACACGCGCGCTAGCTTAAATCGAACCACATATTCCTGTGTGTGCAACGCTCGAAGAAAACAAAACCGCCTGTACGCGTGCACACGCGCTTTCAAAAACGAATTATAAGCGCAAATAAATCGCTACTCTGTAACCGCCCTTATTGAAGAAAGACAATGCAAGGAAGAATGCATACACCTGTAAAGTAAAGCGATAAGGCCGCCTCTTGCTTACCTTAGAAAATCTCTATGTATATACTTGTGTTTTCTGTACAGCTTACTGTATTGGTGTGCAATAAAGAGTTATTGTATTGTTGTATTGTATTGTAAATGAAAGGCACAAAAGTGTGACGTTCATAATCCGTAATAAATCCTATCATGTTTATTTTCAGCAGTCGGACGCATATAAACCGTAGATGATGATAATGATGATAATGAAGCTTTACAATCATGAACAGAAATCGTTTCTTGTCGTTGGCATTCCACGCCGACGCCGGCGCAAGCGCAACCAAGTTTCAATCGATATTGTTAACAAATCGACCGGACCTTGAGAAATACGCAATGGCTTTATTGACCACCCACTTCATTTACTTGCATGAATTAGTAATAATTAGTGTTAGATGTTGTTAAAAATAATTATTTGCCAAGTTTTTAAGAGAATATTTGTTGAGAAGCACGTTTGATATTGTTTTACTTGTTTCTAAACGCGTGACGGCTGTCACAGCAGCTGAAAGGTTTGAACCCTTTGACTTTTTTCTAAGGGAGAGAATTAAAGACTAGAAAAAAATGACTTAGGGTTACAAAAATTCGGTACCTACATATCAACAATACGGTTATTTATAAATAGTGTTTATTTAATATTTTTCTAGTATATTCTTTTTTATATTAGAGTTTCTATTTAAGTATTTTAAGTCACAGTTCGTTAACTATATTTGTAATGGATCACAGTTTGCAACTTATTTATTTTGCCTGGTCCTTAATAAAATTGAAATTACTCTGTGAAAATGATTTTTTTTTTTATTTAAATTACAAAAAGATTACACTAAACTGCCACCAAACTAATTCGTACTTGAATCTGTTATACCAACCTGAAAATTCCAACTGTCACTCAAAAACCACGAACACTTTCACCACAGAGCACGGCACATCAGATATTCCATTCACTCGCACAAATCAAATAAAAAAAAAAACTTAAAAACAAACCGCTGCGTTTCGTTCCGCGCGTGGCTTTGCCGCCAAAACTTGTCGAAGTGTTAAAGTCGAGCGAGCGGGAAAGGTCGTGGAAAATGGTGGGGAACCGGCTAATGTAATTATTTAATGTGACTGTAACATCTATGTCGTGGTATTATACAGGGTTTACGATTAAGTTGTATTGAAGACACGGTAAGCTTTAATGCCACTACTTAATTATTTATTATCTTCTATTATGTAGTGTCTGTTTCTTAGTAGGTACCATCAGCCAAATACATGGTCTATTACCCTAAAGTTGATAATCGTTTGCACGTCATAAAACAATAATGCCAATAGACGTGTCTGTCAACTTGAAAGTTCGACTTTAGCGACATATTAACATTTGATAGGAACTTGTTTAAAAATTGATAGACCACTTATTTGGCTGATGGTATGTTTTTTTTCTGCAATACCTATAATTTGATTTTATAAGCTTGCGGTTAGGTAACTAGTTATGTTCGTATGTAGGTACACTGTCAGTTGATTTAAAATCTTTCAAGACGAATTTCAGCCTCTTCTTCATTCTTCTTTTGACTTTTGACCTTTAAAAAGAAAGAAATAAAACACATTTATTCACAAAACAAGACACAACAATAGCATTAAGTACAAATAGACAACACGAAGGATAGTTTGTCTCATTGCTTTTGACACGGAATTATGTAATTTGGACGACAATGCAAATAAGTAGGTACTAGGTCGATTCTTATTTTGTAATTGTTGAAATTGATTAAAAAAAGCTACCTACTAGGTATATCACAAGTAATAATAACCGGTCCAACATGAGTCAGTCTAAGAGAAAAAAAATTGAGCTTTATAAATTATCTGCCAGCGGCTTTGGGTACTTTACGAACTAGAAGTTAGTTAGTTTCTATCTATCTATCCCATAGCAACCACAGTTACTGTTGTTGTGATATTATAGGTGTACTTACAAACCCTAGATTGGTTGACACGAGCGCGCCGGACCGATACATCCGGAGATTGTAGGTACCTAGTGGCATTGAGGCCCGTGCACCGTTTACATCTGATTATTAAATTATAAGTACTACCTTTAGGTCTGAGTTTCAACGTTTACGAAGTCAGTTTTATCGTATAAGCTACAATGGCGGCTATTTTGTATGTAGGTTCTTTGTATTGTACAAAAGAATAGCCTAACCAACAAAATGTTGGAAAACTCCCGACTTTGTCACTGCAAAGTTCAATATCTCAAAAACGGCTGAACCGATTTTGATAAAATTCAATCAATTTCAATTTAAAAAACCCGCATTCAAATCGGTCCACCCGTTTAAGAGCTACGGTGCCACAGACAGACAGACACACATAGCGGTCAAACTTATAACACCCCTCTTTTTGCGTCGGGGGTTAAAAAGAAGCAGAATGCAATTGACCAACTTTGGGATACATATACAAAGGCGAACTTATCTCTGGTGGTGGGTGGTTTGGTGTTACCACAACAAATTAATACAATTTTAATGTTTTGAATGAAACACATGAATAGCTCGAAGTGCTACCAATCGTTACATTGGCTTATTATCTCGGTCTAAATACGTCCCATTGCTGGCACAGGCCTCCTCTCACAATGAGAGGACCTAGGCTGTAGTGTAGTATCGCACAGATGTAGCTGTCGTGTCCGTGTCGCAGCAGAAGAGCAAGATTTGACGACGGGATGGCCAAGTGGTTAGATAACGACTACAAAGTTTGAGGTCCCGGGTTCGAGCGGAGATTTGTATGAATAATACGAACGTATGTTCTCCTGTATTGGATGTTTAATATAATATGTATTTAAGTATGTATTTATCTATATATTATGTAAGTTTATACGTTGCCTAGTATCCATAGTACAAGCTTTGCTTAGTTTGAGACTAGGTCAATATTGGTGTCAAGTGTCCCATGAATTAATGGATGAATGGTTTATTTTGAAAAACGTCACAACAATATTAATAGGGTATTTACATAGCCTGTCTAAGAAACAAAGGTAGGTATAGTGAATTTATTGTTGACTAGCTGGTGCCCACGGCCTCCCCCCGGAGTAGGTTTTTTTTTAATTTTCTAAATCTTCATTTAAAAAAAAATGTTTATTAAAGGTAACCTTATTACAATCAATGATAAGCGGCCCCACTAGGCATTGCCTGTCACTGATTCGGTTTTAAAATAAATTAACGATAGGACTTAGTATTAGCCGATTAATAAAGTGAAATAAGTCTTTTAAAATATATATAAGAACTTAGCTATCAGTTTAAAGAAGAGAGATAAATGCATGTGTGTGTGTGTGTGTGTGTGTGTGTGTGTGTGTGGTGACCAAGGGAAGGATTAATTTTTATATACAGGGTGGCCCATTTATATCGGTCAGTATGGGAAAGTCTGAAACTATACGACATACGAAAATTTCTTCTTAGGAACCATGACATCGATTTTAATAACAAGAAAAACTGCAATCATGCATTTTAAAAAACCTGTACTCAGCTCGGGAATCGAACCCGGTTGTTTTGGAAAAAAAAAACTTACACTATTTCTATTTAGATATCGATTGTGTACGTCTTAAGAAGTAAATGTGTCCATGAAACATTATGTCTAAAATGAATAAAATGCATTGTTTTCACATACTTTAATTTATTTTAGTAGGTGTTCGAAGTTTTTTTTTTTCAAAACAACCGGGTTCGATTCCCGAGCTGAGTACAGGTTTTTTTAAATGCATGAATGCAGTTTTTCTTGTTATTAAAATCGATGTCATGGTTCCTAAGAAGAAATTTTCGTATGTCGTATAGTTTCAGACTTTCCCATACTGACCGATATAAATGGGCCACCCTGTATATTTGTTAATAAATTATGATATTTATTATTTAAATAGTGCAGTTGTAATTCGTTAATTTATTTTTGTTTCATTCAATTTTAATTACGCCTTCTATACTCGTCCCCTAACCCTGTTCGTAACAGCCCGAACTCTGCTGGCACTCAGCGGGGCTACTCCGAAAATATCGGAGTTCGTGTCATTCCGTCCCTCTGACGCTTATACTATTTAATACGAGAGTAAGTGGGACGGTACGATACGAACTTCGATTTTCGTATTAGGCCTTCTGAGCAAAGGCCGTTTGTCCAACGCGCTGATGTTCGCGATCGCTCCATCTCTATCTACCCTTATCGTATGCCGTGTGACAGAAAGAAGTGTGGAAAACTGTGGTTCCAAATGTTTTTGACAATGCGGTCTTAGCACTGGTCCATCCGGAGACTGGCGGCATTGGCGAACTCGTTTCATGTTTGTATAAGTACTCGCTCACTTTAGTATTAAGCCCTGTTTAGATCAATACGACTGCGAAATGGCTTGCTCGGGCAAGTTGCTTCATAGCGCCAATAGGGAATATTACTGCAATGTTCTGCCGTCAGAATTCAGCACTAGCACAAACCGTAAATAGTTTTTTGTATGTCTTAAGAGCGTTTATTCCTGCTGGGCTGGCAACGTTGCATTTTTGTTAGTTTTTCTCGATTATTCCATAAAAATTGAATGAAAATTAAAAATGTTTTCTGATAGAACGCTTCTTAATATATAAGTTAATGTGTCTACTCCAATAATTATTCGTGATAGACTTTTATATTCCTTAAAAACGAATATATGTTTATGACCGGTTTTTAAAAAAAATAAAAGTCTATAACGAATAATTATTGTAGTAGACACATTAACTTATATATTAAGAAGGGTTCTATCAGACAACATTATTAATTTTTATTCAATTTTTATGGAGTAATTGAGAAAAACTAACAAAAATGCAACGTTGCCAGCTCAGCAGTAATAAACCCTCTTAATGTTATTTTGTTACTAATCTGGGGGCACGGCAGTGCCCCGCCAAGTCGAGCAAAACAAAAACAAAGGCACGCCGAACCATACTTTTCTCAAAGCCATTCAGGCTATTTTCAACATCCTTTAATTTTGTTATAAATATGTCATGTTCCGTCAGGGCGACAAAACTATAAAAAAAACTGCAGGGCTACTACGAAACTCGAAACTCGAAGTTCGTGTCGTGCGGTCCCTCTGTTCGAGTTTCAAGTTTCGTAATAGCCCTGCTGACGTAGTCATGGCGGTTTGTTACGGTTTGTGCTAGTGTCGCCCCCTGCGCAGAGCATTCATTGTCTGATCTGCTTAATGGTACCAAATAAAACAATAAAAATGTTTGATTTCAGGTAATTTAATTCTATGCACTTATAAATGAATAATAATAAAAAGTTAACACAAATGGACTCTGAGCAGTCGTATTGGGTTGAATAGCCTGTAAATTTTAAATGACATGTGGTCATGACATAGTTTCATTGGTTTTTTTGGACAATAATTTAAATTACACGTGAAGCTAGCGATCTTGACATTGTTCTTGTATTAAGGGACATCTTGTCCAGTTAATTTATTTACTGAATAAAACACATGCAAGCAATACATAAATAAGTTATATTAGTATTTTATAAATATTATATTATGTATAGCGATTTAGCTACGTAACTTCTATTCGATACTCTCAGAACTTTCTCCTTACCGTGCCTCTATCTAACTCCAAATTCTATGTATATTCTTATACTGTCCAGGCTATTCGGTTGTGGAACTCCTTACCGATTGACTTACGACGCGCAAAATCTTTGTCACTATTTAAATCTATGCTTAAGGAGCACTATCTGTCATCTTGTAATTATTAGCTTTATGATAAGTAATTTATTTATTTGTTGCTGTTTATCTCACTGCCTTTATTTATTTTAGACGTATATTATATGTACGGTATAATTATGTATGTATTCGTAGATGTATTTCTGTTACGTTTTAATTTTCTGATCTTCTTTTGATGCACCACCTGTTGTAAACTAGTCCTTCCTTCTTTCTGTAAAAAAGGTTGCCTGGATTTTTTTTCTCTGTGTATCTGTTTTCTGTATTGCTTACTATTTCTGGTGTACAATAAAGAGTCTTTGTATTGTATTGTATTGTATAGTATACAGTAGAGAACTAAAACACTCACACATTAATTTAAAGAAAATAAAAATAAAACTAATATTTATAAAACGCATGTCAAGTTCACAAATCCAATAAATCAGTTCCCAAGACTACTTAAGTTGGCCTGTCTGGCTGCTCGTCCTCTCTATCCTCTACACAGCATCCCAACACGCCCCCTCCACTTTCTGCCTGGCAATAATAACTAATTCGTTTATTCAGACAATTGTATCTATTTTTTAGTAAATAGCACAAATAACTTTTTCACTTCTCATGCTCTAAAGTTAGGTCAATATAGCCTTACGAGGCGGGAGTATACGTGAGTACTTTTGTCCCTAGGGAGTAAAAGTAATTATTTTTTTAATTTACTTCGAGTGACTTGGACAAACTCAAACAGCCAGTACTTGTTAGTTTTTCGCATAAAATAAGATTGTGTGTGGATTCGCGCTGTCATCGTTCATGCACCATTACTTCTCATATTTCGTTTTATACATTTTTTTTACCGTACAACGGCAAAACCTACTAGACACTGGCAAAATTGTCCTCCAATGGACAGAGCCATATTTTTCTAAAAAACCAACCAATCAAGATTGTGTGTGAACCATTTTCATGAAGAAAATGTTACGTTCTTAGTCTACGTGGTCTTAGTTCTATGCTTTAGCCGCATAGAAGGTGGCGCCATTCTATTTATTCCAGTTTGTGTATGGACCATTTCACCGATGCAGTTTTGTTATATCTGTGTCGGGTTGGAAAAAAATACTTACCGCGAAAACTTTGAAATTGTTGTAGAGCGTAAATCATAAACGATTAAAATAAATTGCTTATTCTCACAATGTCGTCAAGTGATAGTGAAAATTATGATGTCGAGCAAAAAGCAAAAGACATAATTGATAATCTTTTGCCGCTGAAATCTATAAAAGTTTTAGGGACTGGAGAGGAATAAGAAACGCATTAATTCTTTCACAGAAAGCGTTTTCTCGCAATCGAAATGAAAAATAACCTCGGTTAACCACCTCGGGTATATATTGGCTTATTATAGTCCCTCAATAAAAATATAATAATAACAACTTTAAAATTAATTGAATACAAATGCGTTTTTTTTTTTTTATTTTGACTGTAATAATACAGATTAAATTAAATTAAATAATAATAAGAAGAAGACAAAGACAACTTACCTAAGAAACCTTAACTAAATATGTCTATATGTTACTATAAAAATAAAAATTATAAAAAGAAAACCCCGTCCAAAAGGTCTGCCTGTGGCAGAGTTCCCATGATGCTGGCCGCATTACCCCTTTGGACCGCAAGTGCGATCCGCTGGGATAAATACGTACCAGCTCTTGGGTCCCCAGAGGTGTCGATCAACCGGGAAGAAAGGGCCTTTACTTTATGAAACACTTCATATCGGCTGACCAAGGCCCTAGAGTCTCAACAGCAAGCGCCGCAAACTCGTAATCTTTTAATGCATGTTAACTTTCTTATTTATAACAGAAGAGCAATGTTTTTTTTTTGTTATTCATTGTTGATGGCCGGTACCAATTTAGGTTAACCCAAATAAAAAAAAGGTTTTTATGTTACTAACTCTTGTCGTTAGTGCAGTTCCATGAAGTACCTACGTCACACCAATTTTTACCATTTTAGCACCCCTCCCCCACAAATGTGTGACGTAATTATGGATGACCCCTTATACTTTCCTAATTCCTTGCTCGATTGGTTCCCTTCCGATTCCAATTCTCATAACGTTTCAATCAATTTCGAACAAATCAATATCGGTTTCTCTGCTCCTTAAAATTCAAGGCAATAATGGACTGTATCTCGTCGGTGTAAGGTTCAGTAGAGTAATTAAACGCGTGTCGCAAGCACCGATCCGCCTCGCTGCGCCGGCGCCGCTCTATCACCTTCCGTTGTTCTGGGGTTGCCACAAAACCAATTTTTATTGTAGTTATTTTAAAGATTTTTAATTTACTGGTCTTTAACCACTCGCATAAATAAATCATTACATAAAAAAAAACTTTGTTATTCTTAGAAGTTTTTGTTAGACAATATTAAATAATTGAAATAAATGTCGTGTTATTATTCCAGATTAAATAAAAAAGTCATACTATTGTATCCGGCAGTTCAGTTAAATTATAAGGAATTCCTAAAACTTATATTGTGGTCTACATTTGACTTTTATGAAAAACAACCCTGCAAAATTGAATGTCTGTAGATAAAATAGCCTAGATACCTATGTTGTTCAGCTATTTACATAGTAATTTTCATCTAAAACCGTCCAGCCGTTTTAACGGAAAACAAAACAAAGCACAAGTTAAAGCATAGTAAGAATAGGCTTCAATTATAACGGTTGAAGTTATATATATTAAGGAATTATTGTGGTATGTGTAAAATTCCCAAACCACGCTGGGTCCCCTCTCATTCTAAGAGGAGGCATGTAGGTACCCAATAGTGGAACATTTAGGCTGAGTATGTTGGAATTAAAAATTATAGATTCCGAATCCGAAGGCATAAGTATCCAGATTTACGTCGTACTTAATTAAGTTAAACATTTTGGCAACCCTGGTTATTTTTGCAAAAAGGAATGTTCGTTCATCGCGGAATATGCAATAAATAATGAAATAAAACAAGGATACATTCATAATTTAATTTTAATTATACATACTCGTAATAATTTTAAAAGTATGTACAACCTTACAAACTAAATTGCTATTATTCGGCATTTTGTATACTAATTAATAAATTATACTATTAAGTATAATTGTTTTATAAAAGTGTTCATTGCTTTGGAAGTTATACAAAGGAAATAATTAATAACTATTATGTTATAATAATATAATGGAATAATTGTTTTCAGTATTCAAACATAAAGGGCTAAAAACGTCTGTTATATTCTAGGCCGAGATAGTTCAGGATTTTTTTTCCTAACTGTCTCTTCTGTTCCATAATTCATTTCAAATACCGGTAATAATTTTGTAAATATAGATTATACCCGTTCCTAGTATTCTTCACAGGTTTTCAACTTTCTAGAAAGTTATGGAAGACCAGGGGAAACAAAATAATCAGGAAATAACTGAACCTTTGTAATATTTGTAATTATCTAGTGTTACTACAAAAACTCAGGCAACCATTGAATATGTGTTTAACACGTGTCAGTTCGAATAAAATCTAATTTTAGGCCTTGTTTACTCTTTTCGCAGATTTGAGTATCCTAATTCATTAGCTATATTTTCCTTTTAAATGTACATAATGACATTATTTTAATTAATAGAGAGATTCATCCGGTTCGTTTCTGTATTAGAAAGCATTGGTTTTTTTTATTAAATGACCCACTGTCGTTTATTCCTTAACAAGTTCTGAGATAACACATATACATAAATTCATGTCTGTTATGGATTTGATGGGATAAAAAAATCGTCACACATAAAACTTTGTCAGCCTAACCGCTAAAAAGGGTCAGAAAGGGTCAGAATGGTTAGTTTTATGTATTCTTGATAATTGCTCTAATCTACTGTAAATTGCACCTGCTAAAATTTATTCCTTACTTCTGTCCATTGTAAAGGTTGCCTGGAAGAGATCGCTCTGAAGCGATATGGACGCCTATTGCTTACCTTAGAAAATCTCTATGTGTATACCTGTGTTTCCAGTACTGCTTACTATCTGTTGGTGTACAATAAAGAGTTATTGTATTGTATTGAAAGCAAATCATTTATGGATATCAAATGTTATTTAAAGATGACAAATCTTAGATAAATTAGACAACCTGTCAACTTTACAATAGTGACAAATTCAAGTAAGTGGACTAAAATGGATTACTTATATGTTCCCCTCTATCTTACTCTACATAGACACAACGATGAAGACAGCATTAGCGAGTACCCTGGTGGATAAATAAAATACATCATAGACTAGTTAACGTTCATAAACACATGAATAACATCTTGTAATTTTCATACGACATAGTAACTTAAAAGCTAATAAATAAATTATTTTTAAACATTTACTACTAATTAGTGTAAAAAAAATGTTTCGACATGCTCCAATTATCATTGATATGCAATGCATGTTGATACCTGAGGTCGGTGCCAGCTCTTCAATAGGGTTCGACCAGCCTCCCAAATCTGTCTTTATACCTAAATAGAAATCTCTTGAACCTAAATCGCTTGCAAAAAAATGTAAGTCCAAAATCAAAGAAATGTTTTAATCATTTTCGTGAGAGTTATGACTTAGCACTCTGGATCCAAGAGCTTTTCACGATTTCAAAAAAAATCGTTTTTGCCAACATAAAAAAGCATATACGTATTATATCGTAATCATTATCCTTCCCGCTTCCCGAACATGATAATTATTATCAACGACCATCCCTAATCTCGTACAATTTACTTCTTAATATATTTAGGATAACGAAATCTTAATATATAAAAAAATAATCCCTATTTCCCTTGGTCACGGCATCACGCGTGAACAGCTGGACCGATTTCGCTATTTCTTTTTTTGTTGGGTTTGCTATTGTCAGGAGAATGTTCTTTTAAAAAAGAATTAGAAATTTAAAAAAAAACTACACTACGGGCGAAGCCGCGGGCACCAGCTAGTAATAATATGAAAACGCTTATTTGTAAATCAGAATAACTTATTTAACTAACTGCCTAAATATTAATGTAAATGCATTGTTTTATCGACCACATCCTACTAAGTACCTATTTTATAAATAGAAAGTTTGTTTGATTGAGGTTTGTGATTTAGTTGCAATTGTGCATATAATTAAATCGTACCCGTAGAATTACAGAGATAGGAAACTTTTATTTCGGAAAATTTCAGTTTCTGTGGCAGAGCGATATACTTGTCCAAGGCTAATTTCACTATCACTTCAGTCGCATAACGACATGCCATATTCAGTTCATTATAGAAGGCTGTACGATAATTAACATTTTAGAGAACAGCTCTTTTATAATCGATCAAAAGCAGGAAAGGTTCTTAACTCGATTGTTTATGTATATTACTACAAATTTGTCGAACGAAATCCCGGAAAAAATCTAGATTTAAACATAAATATTGATAAAATGATTGATGTTGGTTAAGTTGCAGATGTTTTTTTGTCACAGGATAAGCTTATAACCAAAACGTTCAAGTAGCAAGCTTGCAATTCTGACCTTAAATAAAGTAACATACTAATTCGCTTGCGAAGAAATATGTTTGACATCATTTTTAGTACTCAAGAAAATTCAACAAACAACAAGACAATTGAAGAACAACAAGAGATCACCCTGATGAAATTTAAAGTCCCTTCGCCGCTAATCGTTATCGTGTTATCTTTATATTTTAGTAATTTTAAGGAATTGTTCTTTCAACGGTACTGAAAAGAGCCATCATTAAATAACTTAAACAAAATAATTAGGAAAAGCTTCATTATTAAGCCTATCGAGTGGCGAAGACACGTCTTTAGAATCGCTTTCTTCAGCCGCGGACTTTTCAGTCCCGTAGTCCAAGGAATTAAGCAAGTCCATTTGCTTTCTGTATATCAAATCTTCTGACTCTTTTTTCTCCTTCATGTCGTCTATCTCTTTTGTAATACTGCTGACGTCACCTAGCATTTTCTTCTTGTCTCGGTTACCAGTTTCACCCTTAATCCGACTGGTCTTCATTGAAACAGGCCTTCTGGTAGTTAGTGTTTTTTGTTCTTTTATTTCTTCTTCATATGCTTCATTTATCAAATCAAGTTTGGTTTTAGGTTCTTTGTTACCTTTTCTTGGATGATTACTATTCGTTGGATTGTAGTGCCTCATTTTTCCTTTTTCATTTCGTGATTTATGAGTGCTAGCAACAATTTGTGCTTCTGTTTGAACTTCTGCAAATATGTCGGATGGATTTTTTGGAATTACTTTTTTATTATCTTCATCTAATACAATGGTATCACTATCATCTTCTTTTGGGCTTTCTTCTTTTTTTATTCCTTTAATAGGTTCACCAATCGCCTTGACGTCACTAACAACCTTTTCAAAGAAAGGTTTTTCTGTATTTTCGAAATTATCGTAAGTTGCCATGTAAACTTTCGAAGGGTATTCGGTGATCACGTCACTCAAGTCTGCAATAACAATATCTCGTTTAGTGGAAAAATCTGCTGGTGTTGTATAAGAATCCATAGTTTTTCTGACGTCGTCGCGTACTACATCAATCTCATCCACCACTGCATCTTCTTTTTTAGTAGTCGTAGCAAATTCAGTGGCAGGTTTTCTTACTTTTTTGGGCTTAGAAACATTGTCTTCTCTTGACTCGACAGAATTCGTAGGTCCGACAATTTTGACAGGTACGTATTGTAGAACCTTTTTCTTAATTGGTTTTATATCAGGAGCACTTTTTATTGCCTCAATTAGTAGATCTATGCCATCATTATCTGTAAAGAAAAATATATTTTATTAAACTGAATAGAATAGAATAATGCCGTAATTCAAATGATTGTTCAGTTAGTAAACTGAACAAGCAGTATTAATATGTTCGAACTTATTATGTTCCTATATAAATTTTTCAATAGAGATACACATCAAGCAGTAAGTACAATGTAGGTACGTCTATTATCCTTAGTCACTGGCAGTATTTAAATATAATAAAACTCACCTGGCGGGGCCTCCAATGAGTTATTTCGCTTCAGTAAATACTCCATCACGGTCAATAAGTACTCAATGGCCTCATCATCTCCCATCGCCTCTCTTTTCCTCCTTTCTTTGGAACCAACTCGGGCTGCTAAATCCCTTAACTTCCTTAGATTAAAATTTATGTTATCCACATACTTTTCTATTTCCATTTTATACACCTTGTCACTACTTGTTCTATATTTTCTATAATTATACATTTTTGTATTTTGATTTTGCATTTCAAGAGTGGTTAAAGCTTCATACATTTTACGTAAAAAGGTGTTTTGAAGTAAATTATATCTTAAAAGGAGATTCTTTATTTTACCCACGATTCCTCTTTCTTGAATTCCTGTATGTTTGTTTTTAATGAGTTTGTAATTATGTACCGTTCTCTTAGTTTTAGTGTTTTCTGATTTAATTATATTAATAATATCGTTCAGAATATTAGCGAATTTACCAATAGATTTAATGAAAACTTGAGTATTTGATTTAATATAATATATTTGAGTTGCTTGGGTTTGTGTTAGCTGATCGTCGGGAGCATAACTGTCTTTTAGGATAGCATTTAATTTTTTCACATGTGTTTTAAAATCAGGCTCTTCAGAAGTAGCATTTCCTATTGTCTCGTTCTTAACATTAACTAATTGTAGTAACCCTTTTATTATCTTAATACTGCTGAGAGCTTTATGAGTTTCAGAAATGAGTTGATTCACTTTGTAATTTAATATTCCTAGTTTTTTAACACTTATTTTACATGGTCCAAAATTCTCACAAATTGAATCCATTACAGCAATCTTATCGTCAGTTTTATTGTTATTTATAGAAAACAATTTCGAAAATAGTTTCTTTAGATATTTGACGGCTGTATTACTTTTCTTCTTCAACTTATCTTGCGTATGATTCCTCATGTATCCATGAACTAATTTCTCTAGAACGGTTTGAATGTCATTAAGAGTTCCATTTATTCTAATACTTGTTGATTTTGCATCCGATGAATTATTGTTTTTGGGGTAATATTTCTTTGATCTAGCATTTAAGGTCTTAACCAGCTTTGTCAAGCTAACTTTCCTCCTTCTTGTGAACAATTTCCTTATATCCTGCCCATTAATGATTTTTTTATCATCTACTATATTTTCTGTTTCATTTTGGTAATGGCTGATCTTAGGCTTGTCCATTATAAAATTAAGATCAACCGTTTTAACTTTTGTAGATTCTAGTACCTTAACTGTGTTGTTGACTCCAGCGGTTCTTTCAAAATTGATTTCATCGATATTTCGTTTGAATGTATTATCTTCTTTCTTATCATTTTCTTTTTCTATTTGTAACTTATTAACTGAGTGATTTTCTGTAGTTGTGAGAATCATATTGTCCATAGTAACAACGATTACGTTTTGTTCAGTTGTAGCATAGTCTGTATCGTTGTTTATGGTTTTTACTGCAGGAATGCTTAGCGTGGCATGATTATCAACAGTATATGCGTAGTTGCTTAGATTTGATGCCATATCTTCACTATTTGTAAATGATATCTCCGTTGCTTCGAAATTTTTATTTGTAGAGGCGGTAGTATTGGCTGAAATAACAAAAGGGGTAGTAAATCAATAAATTACCTCAAATTCAGTGTCAAGTACGTACGTACGTACAAAAAGTCAAGTACGACAAATACAAAAAATGTAAAATAAAGCCAAAAAAAGGTTAAGACCGTTTCAAATCAAAAAATGCTGTGACATACAAGCAGACACACCGATGGGCAGTTGGATGAACATGAAGAAACAAGAGATTCACAATTTGATTATTACTGTTTTCTATGTATTTATTATTGATCAATTACTCTTTGCTTAAAAACCCTTAGTAAGTATATGATTTGTGTGCTTTGACTTTTATTGTTTACCTGTGTCAACGCTTTCGACGTTAGTCTCCATCATAGTTTCTGTCGTTGTCGACGATATATCTCTCTTATGTCTTTTGTTATCATACATCTTTCCCTTATACTTCTTAGAATTATAGTTTATTTTTTTCTTTTTAATCATATCATGATTTTTGTTTTTGTTTTTCTTATTCATTGTCTTAGACTTATCTTTGTGCTCTTTTAAATTCATAGGTTTTCTGGCTTTTAGACTAGTCACTTTTATTTTCTTTTTCATCAGTGATCTTTTGTTCACAAACTTATCACCCAATGCTTTTGACGACCATTTCTTCATTTCGTTTGGTGGATTGTTTACATTTGACTTGTAGTGCTTGTATAACATTTGAGCGAATTTCTTCGTGTCATTTTTATACTTCAGTAATTCAGGTGATTTAATAGGGCTGTGGGTCGAAATATATCTTTTTATAATAATTGGTACATCTTTTGTCGTTATTTTCTGGAATTGCCTCTTTGTTTCTACTGATATCATTGGTTGCACTGGCGCATGCGCAATAGATTTCTTTACCATCTTCCTGCCATACTCATCGCTATCATTTAAAAAAGAATTTTTCTCATCTTTCCTTAGCGGAAATGTTTTTTTCGTGACTGGTGTTACTACGACGGATTGAAGTTGTTTTTGACTTTGGCTACTGCTATTGGGTTCTGCAGGCGAGGACTTCCTTGATTTTTTACCAGTGATTTTCGTTGATTTTTCTAGAAAAAAAAATTTAAGTGGGTAATTTTCATCTCATCATCATCCCAGCCTATTTACGTTCCACTGCTGGGCCCAGTGCGGATTGGGAACCTCACAAATAATTAAATAACTTCACAGGTGTGTGCAGGTTTCCTCACGATGCTTTTCTTCACCGTTAAGCTCGTGGTAAATTTCAAATGTGATTTCCCATATGAATTTCGAAAAGTCAGTAGTGCGGGCCGGGGTTTGAACCCACGAACCTCTGCTTGAGAAGCGATAGGTCAAACCACTAGGCCACCAAGGCTTGGCCGGGATGGGTAGGTAATTTTAACGTCTTGGAAAAGGAGTGTTTTATCCCTGGAAATTGCAAAATTTATGTGGGATAGCCATAATTAAGCTCTACCCGCACAAAGACCAAGCCACTAGTTTTTTTATGGTATATGGGGAAAACGAGCAAACGGATCGCCTGATAGTAAGCGATTACCGTAGCCCATGGACACCTGCAATACCAGAAGAGTCACAAGTGCGTTGCCGGTAGGGGAGTTATGAATAAAGATGGACATTTGGGAAGGAACTCAGTAATAGTCTGAGCTGGGCTACTAAGAAACATGAAACTCGAAATTCGTGTCGTGCGGTTCCTCTCACACTTATACTATTTAATACGAGAGCGAGAGGGACGGTACGATACGAACTTCGAGTTGTAATATTCAATTTAAACCTTTTACGTCTCCCACAGGAAGAGAAAAGCCGCTTTCTTGACAACTACGAACTTCTGACTCCAGCACTGCGGTGTAGAAGCCAAGGGGAGAATACCACATTATTTTCCTATGAAAAACCTCATGAAGGTTTACTTTCTACTTTTAACCGACGACCACGTCCGCTCTTTCAAGAGTGTTAAAGTAATCTGTCGTCATGCGGCTAGGGTTCGAATGATAGTTTCGATACCGAGTAAGTATCGATACTTTTGATAGCGATACTCGATACTGAGTATACCTTAGTCAGCCTAACTCGCACAAGTAGGTATACAAATCATTGGTATCGAGTATCGAGTAAAATCGAGTTTGGCAGGGGCTATAATGCTCCAAAGTTTTTCCGCCCGCTCAGAAGAGGAGTGGTTATAACTTTAACTAGTTTTTTTTGTTCCAATAAATACAATTTTCTATTTTTTTATTGAATATTTTTATTTTCTTACATATCCCAAAAACAAATATCCTATTATAATTTTCCATGAAAGAAAACCTGAGGTTCATGTGCAGTTGAAGCCCCAAATAAATGATCACCGTAACTACTTACTCGATACTGAGTAGTATCGATACTTTGGGACCGATATTTTTAGGTACGGTCAAGTGTCCACCAATGAAACACATTAAAATTCAAAATCTCATAAATCTTTTGTTTTGAGAGATAGAAGTCTGATTTTTTTTACTTTACTTGGGTAATTTTATTGGGTATCACATGTCATATACAGTATTCTTTAAAAATGTGTAGTTGGGCATCAAAAAAATAAAAAGTAGGTAAAAAATGGGAAATTTCTCACTGTATCCACAGTGGTGTGCAGAATGAAACACTACATATTTAAAAATGAAACGTGAAAAACGAAAACAATCTGTTCAATACTAATGTAATCTGTAACAAATCATAATTTTGGGACTTATTTATGTAATAGGTTAATAAAAAAATGCACGAATATAATCAAACAGTTTAATTCATCATCATCATCCCAGCCTATATACGTCCCACTGCTGGGCACAGGCCTCCTCTCAGAACAAGAGGGCTTGGGCCGTAGTCCCCACGCGGGCCCAGTGCGGATTGGGAACTTCACACGCACCATTGAATTGCTTCACAGGTTTGTGCAGGTTTCCTCACGATGTTTTCCTTCACCGCAAAGCTCGTGGTAAATTTCAAATGTAATGTGTTTCAACAATTTAATTACTTTAACTTTAATCAGTCTCATTAGGTGTGTCCTTACGCGATATAGTACACGATCTGGCAAGGTGGCACTTTAGAAATATCGCAATGTTTCACTGTGTACCTAAGTTTTATTGTTGGACACATGGCCCTATCGATATCATTCCCCTCGATACTCGGTATCGAACCCTACTTGCGGCTGCTTAAGTTCTTTTTACCCGACTGCAAGGAGAGATATTGTTAACTCACGTGTAGGGCAGAAACTCATGACATGACAGTTCCAATGTCCGTCAACACTGCAGTCACAGACCGTACAGCCGACGCACCAATCGTCTGTAATTATGTAAAAGTAATAATGAAATTAAATATAGTATTTCTTCCGGTTTTCTGTGTTATACTATGTATGCTATAATATAATTATCTATAATTGTGTGTGAATCACGCTCTATAATACGTTAGTTAAGCAATTTAGTGTAGCATTTTAGTAAGCTTGCATGATGTTTTTGTACCTTTGCCTAAAAAATGTATTTCTAAGGTCGTTACAACAAATAATAAAAATAAATTAAAATTATTACGGTTCGTTCCAACCAACCAATATACTTACGTGGGAATTTATCAAAACCCCGAAAAATTAGATTGACCGCCAGATAGGTAACTTAATGTATAAATATTTTTATTTCCTGTTTTTATATATTTAGATTGAATTTTCCTGTGAATTGGCTTACAGCTGTAATACGGTACATTTTTTATTTAATTAATAAAACTAGTAGTAAATAAATTAGCGCACCAGGTGGACATCCAATACTCTTGCTCGATTTCAACGGCTTGCATTCGCCTTTTAGTGCCAACTGTTTTTCTGAAGAAAAAAAAAACATAAATTTAAAAACGTATTTTCTTAAACTACGTGATTTTTCAAAAACTGACCTCTTTTCCTCTAAATTCCTCAGCTTGGTTCTTGTCAAATACAGGTTACAGTCAAATAAAACATATGCAACACACCAAGCTTTTTGCTGTCAGTACCTACTTTTTGTTGACCACGAAATACATCCATACTAAATTATGAATGCGAAAGTGTGTGCTTGTATGTTTGTCCGTCTTTCACGTCAAAACGGAGCGATGGATAGACGTGATTTTTGGCATAGAGATAGTTTGTGCTGTGTTTATGATAGTTACGAAAATTCACAATAAATTCTTATTACCTATATTAGCATTAGTATTTTAATGACATCACTCCTCTAATCCGTGGATATAATGAATTATTGGAGTAAAATAGTTTAAGGATTATTATTTTTATACCCTAACAGGGTGTCGTGTACCTACTATTTAATAATATGTCACCTAATGTAATGAACATGGCTTATAAATGAATAAATAAATAAATAAATGGGCCAGAGAGTGACATAGGCTACTTTTTCCCGGGAAAATGCAGTTCCCGAGGGAACAGCGCGCCATAACCGAATTCCACGCGGGCGAAGCCGCGAGCAAAACCTAGTAATTACATACACACTAGCGAATATATACTTACTCGTATATCAACATCTAACCCTTACGTAAATATACAGTAGCGTTGACATTTATTATTATACAGTGATAAATAATAATGATGATTTCTAGTATGAAAAACTTACTAGTTTTCCCTGAACTTCGTGAGTAGCCAGCACTGCGACGTAACCTTGCTTCCCTGAAAACAAAATAGGATTATGTTAGTACTCCATCCACTTTATACTATAAACCTAGGGCTGCCATCCGTCCGGGTTTCCCCGGATTTGCCCTAGTTTAGTTTAGGAGCGTTCGGGCGGGGCTTCATTTGTAGTCCGGGTTTAAAAATATTTTTAATTTTTAGACCAATGCAATTAGAATTTTTCGAAGAATTAATTTCCAGCAAGCTGTAATAGTACATTGTGTCTTAAGGGCGGTAAATAAGGAATTACGAACGAGAGTCTATTAGAAGCCCGAAGTCGAAGACTGAGGGCTTTAATGAGTCAATGTTCGTATTCTAGTACGCCCGTGCGACATATTTATAAAAGAAAAAAATATAATTGTTCCAAATATTGGCGATACCTAAGGCTGCGTGCGCTCTTGGCAGCGCTGCATGCCCTCCCCCTTCCGCAGCATGTGCCTGAGCCGCGTGTGCAGCGCCATCAGTACGGGCACTGACTCATTTACCGTCCTTGGGCTTCATGACAAGAAAATTTGTACGCGCAATGACTCATTTACCGACCACGGGTTTCATGACAAGCACATTAAGTCGAGGGTTTTATTTGGGCGTTGCAATCAAGGTAGCCTCATGTTTTGACACTGTTTTACGAGCAAGTGTGATGAAAATGTTTAATAAGGATCTTATTTGATTGGCCTATGTTTTATTATACCTACTGACCAAGTGTAATAAAAACCTAAACCTGTTGACATGTCCAGGTTTTGGGCTCCAAAATCCGGGGTTTTCACGCGTCTTGTACTGATAGCTACATTTTAGAGATGGCAGCCCTATATAAACCCTACTGCTGTCATGAACATAATAATGATTCCATTCTCTTAGTTAACCGCTTCTCAAGTGAATATTTATTTAAAGATTAAATTTAAAGATAAGATTTGATTTTTAGGGTTCCGTACCCAAAGAGTAAAAACGGGACCCTATTACTATAAGTCCCGCTGTCCGACCGTCCGTCCGTCTGTCACCAGGGTGTATCTCATGAACCGTGATAGCTAGACAGTTGATATTGTCACAGATTATGTATTTCTGTTGCCGCTATAACAACAAATACTAAAAACAGAATAAAATAAATAATTAAGGGGGCTCCCATACAATAAACGTGTTTTTTTTCTGTTTTTGCTCTATTCGAAATTAATAGGTATTAATTCACAATATTTAAGGGGGGCTCCCATACAACAAACGTGTTTTTTTGCTAATGTCTAATGTTGTATAGATAATGGTACGGAACCCTTTGTGCGCGAGTCCGACTCGCATTTGGCCGGTTGTTTGATTTGGGCAACTTAACCAACATAGGAATTTTGAAAATCCCCGAAATCTAAATATAACTAGTAAGAAAATCAGGAAGCAAGTCACCGTTTCATGTGGCTGTAGTACTGGCCGTCGCATCTCTCGTTGGCCCGTAACGAGCAGATCGCATGGTCCCTCCCCTTACAGAAGCAGAGGTAACATGCTCCCGTCTCCACGCCGTTGGTCAGTTCCCGCTCGAAGAAGTACCCCACGTCTGGGCAGATTTCGAGTGGCTTCACAAACGTGGTGGGGGCTGCTGTTGTTGCTTCTGAAATCAAGGTAGGATTCAACCTTTAAAAGTTCAAGGCTCATTTTTCCCCCATCTTCTTAGTCTGCCGTTTGACCATTCTTCGGCGCCGGTAATTCCATACCTGGGCGACAGAGCTTGGAGCGGGCTAAACATGTTTCTCAGAGATGCCATCAAAGGTCAAACAACAGTTCGCTGCCGAAAACCCCCACATAGCGAATTTCATCTATATCGTTACGGACGTTTTCGAGATCCCCGAAATATTAAATTAAAAGTAAATGAACGGTATTGAATGAGAATATCTTATTTAAAGGTATTAGATAAATAAATGAACGGATAAACAGTTTCATTTTAGTATAGCAGTCTTTTTCCAAAGTCAGAGCGTAAATGTTTCGAACTCCACCTATCATATTTACACCTCATATGCTACGTTCTCTTGCTCTTTGATAAATCCTTAATTATGTTTTGATTTTTGGTCAGAGACCATCTTTGAGCAGCGCAAATTAGGCTGGGTAGGATACTCGGAAGAGTTTTTGCTTAAGAGTTAGTGAATGGTTTCTATTTATAACCTCTTTCAAGGACCTGACCAACTACCTTTATTCGACGCGAGTTTAGACTTTTGATTCTCAATCTAAAACATTTTAAAGAAAGAAAGAAGAAAGAAAAGTTTATTTTGGCTCCAAAAAGTACCACCTAAAACTAAGACTAGAACTAGCACTCAAACTATGTTACTAGGTGACACGGCAGGATACCAAAAAGGGTCTCCACTCAGCATGTGTTGCCGCAGAGCAATAAATGGTACTGTGCAGAAGGAAGCATTGGACAAGTTTTACATTGTCTCATTATATGTACAAACAATATATCTAACAGCTCTGGAACCATTACTGTTACAACAGTGTACCATTCCTATCATAATCAGATCGCGACACCAAAAAAATCCACACATTGTAACATGAACATGACAAAATCACCAATATCATAATATTAGTATCTCATTATAGTCCCACGTTCTTACGAATGGCGTGAGAACTTACCCAGTTACCAAAATCCTGAACAATAGGCATCGAGAGTAAACAGCCGCAAGCGCGCAATATCGTTCAAAACATGCCGTGTTATTACAACATCGACCGGCAGAAAGTAGAATCTGGTGCGTTACATTATTGCTTGGGAATTTGGGATGGTTTTTAAACAATAATCAACGATAATTCCCAGACTTGTTATTAAGTATCACCTATCACCACTCGGAAGATCCCGTGAGAAATTTTAATAAGATATTGGACACCACCAATCAGTTGAGGTTATTCTTATTATCTTGTATCATCGGCATAACTATTTACCTACTACTTCTCTCTCACACTTTGATACCATAAGTTAGAACAGGTAAAACTATGTTGCTCTGTTACTACTTTTACTCTCAATCAATCAATCAAAAGTCATAGTCCGTCCACTCCCCATACGCCTCCTTCATGCCATGTCACAATAATACACAATTTTTTATCCTTAGCTTGCTTTTTCTTGTTTGCCATCACACTTCTTGACCACATTCCTAATTCTGAAATTTGGAAACGGACTAGAGTAGCACATCTTCGGTGGACGGCACCCTAAACATGCATATGGGTAGTTACATACTTAACCTGCTGACACACTACTTGACACTACACTACATCCTTATTTATATTGGTTGTGTTTAATAGTATAATTTATTAAGATTGGTTTTTTGGAGTCTTTTTGTATTTTTTATTTCAACTCCAAATTTTGTTACTTTTACGGTCATCCCGCGGGATTTTACGCGTAAAATCCATATCGAAAATACAAACTGAAACATAGATGCACAGAAAAACCATAAAAAGAGACCAGCGCTGGGAATCGAACCCAGGTCCTTAGCATTCCGTGCTGCGTGCTATACTGCTACACCACCACTGGACAGGAGTACAGACACGAATTTCTCCTATGCACCACATATCTCAGCTTAAGTGACTAAATAAGAAACAAACAAGCTGAGATATGTGTTGCATAGGAGAAATTCGTGTCTGTACTCCTGTCCAGTGGTGGTGTAGCGGTATAGCACGCAGCACGGAATGCTGAGGACCTGGGTTCGATTCTCAGCGCTGGTCTCATTTTCTGGTTTTTCTGTGCATCTATATTTCAGTTTGTATTTTCGAGTATAATTTATGTTCAGTTTTTTTAATTTATAATCATTTTTATTATCTTCTGTCTTACTTTTTTGGTGGCAATAAAGATTTTTTAATTCGAATTTAAATACCTAAGACTCGAGAATAAGGGGCTGTTTCACCATCCATTGATTAGTGTTAACTGGCGGTTAGGTGTGATGCCGTCTCTATTTGTTTTGTTCGAATAGACGGAGACGGCATCACATTTAACCGTCGGTTAACGCTAATCAATGGATGGTGAAACAGCCCCTAAACGTTGTTCCATATATGCGGCTTCGTCCATCAGGCAGGAGTTGGAAGCAAGAGCATGGTCAGAGCGGGAGTGGCGGCGACGTACGTTAACAGACATCTCAACAACTTGAGCCTTCGCCAAGCTACGTTAATCTTCGATACCCGACGACCTTAGCGAGACGCGCGCCTGGGTACTTAGAGACATCGTCGTCGTCCTCATCATCGTCGGGTATCAAAGATTTGTACTGTATGTAGTGTAGTGTACCTGCACTAAGACTACAAAGTATAATACGTACTTATTTACAAAGGGCCTTGGACATTTTAGTTGCAGAGCTGGATTCAGGTGGACGTTTTATTGGATTACTAGCCTAAAACCATTATATACATTCGGCAATATATATAACAGTGGTGTAGCGGTATAGCACGCGGTACGGAATACCGAGGACCTGGGTTCAATTCCCAGTGTTGGTCTTATTTTTCTGGTTTTTCTGTGCATCTATGTTTCAGTTGTATTTTCAATTTAGGTTTTACGGGATAACCGTAAAAGTAAAAATTTGGAATTGAAATAAAAAATACAAAAAGATTCCAAAAAATCAATCTTAATTTGATTGCTTAATAACGACATCTCTTGTCAGGGTGAGTGGTTAGTTCCAATGGAATGCCGAAAGTTTCTCGATGAAGGCTACGGTATAGATGTCGCTAGCGTCACTGCTTAATTGGCTAAATAAGAAACAAACAAGCTGAGATATGTGGTGCATAGGGAAAATTCGTGTCTGTGCCGTTGACCAACAGTGGTGTAGCGGTATAGCACGCGGTACGGAATACCGAGGACCTGGGTTCGATTCCCAGTGTTGGTCTTATTTTTCTGGTTTTTCTGTGCATCTATATTTCAGTTTGTATTTTCAATATTATATTAACTCTGTAGGTAACATACATTAACAATGTAGGTATATCTAGATAGGTAGCCAAAAAGGTGGGCAGCTCCGCAATGCTGAGGTACGAAACCATAGCGCTGATTTTCAGCTGCAGCCAACAAATATCGTATAGTATAAATAGGACCCCTCAGCATAATGTTCTCTCCAGTGGAACCCATTTAAAACTAAACACATAAAGATTGTTATGAGAAGGTGGCCGTTGAGGCCGAAAAGTTCTTGAATGAAGACCGCGGATCGGCAAGCGCGGCGTAAGACGTCCACCAACGAGATGTATGGATGACTTGGTTAAAGCCGCAGGTTCACGATGGATGCTGGCTGGCCATTTCCAACCGAAGCAACTGGAGGTCTATGGGGGAGACGGGGAGACCTATTGTCCAACAGGAGATGTCCTACGGCTGATATGATGATGATGTCATAAAAACATACACAACACACGCCACGACACGAACGCCAGCGGAAAGTACTTCACAAAGAAACTTAACTCTATGGTTTCCTTAACGAGCATGCAAGTCACCTGATGGGAAGCAACCACCGCCGCCCACGGACACCTGTCAACACGAGGGGTATCACAGGTGCGTCGCCGGCCCTTTGAAAGACAGATAGGCTCGTTTTTTAAAGATCCCTAAGTTGTACCGCTCCAAAACACTGTCCCAGGAAGCTGGTTCCATATTTACTTTAGTCGTGCGTGGAAAAAAGTTTCGCTTAAAGCGGACGGTGCTAGATCCTTCAAAAGCTCATGGTCAATTTATGCTTTCACTCGCTTTAAGTCAGGGATGCGAAGACATATTAGGACCAGGGGCCACTTGGGCAGATTAAGAGCTAAGCGGACCGCAGCAATTACACAACTCAAATTATCATAATTTCGCTAGGTTTTAGCTATTTCTATTAGATCGCTGGCAGGCCGCATGTAGGTACATCTACAGTGGGTCACTTTTGTCCCGCGGGCCACGGTCTGTGCATCCCTTTTTTATTCGACTGGACGAGATCACCACCACCGCCCATAAACATCTGCAACACCAGGGGTATTGCAAATGCGTTGCCAACCTAGAGGCCTAAGAGTTAATGCCTGCTTTAAGTGTTAAAATAAGATAATGTATCCGAACCTGAGGCTGCAGTTGGCAGGAGGTACAGCAGAAGCAGCAGCATGGTCGGTCGGCGCGGCAGTGGCGGCGACGCTGCGCCCGCGTCGCGCCGGCGCGCGTTTACAAACATACCGACAACTTGCACGTTTCAGCTGCAGAGCCGGATTCAGGCGGACTTTGTATTGGATTAAACAAAACAATAGGGATGTTGACACCATTAAAAAATAATTCGAAGACACGACTCCAGTAAATAAAACGCTTTATTTTAGCCCTAAAAACCAGATTAATTTTAGATTAACTGCAAAATTAGATTTTTTGTTGCTTTAAAACGAATAAATAGTTAGTTGATTGAGTGTGCGAACAAGTGACGTCATAAGTTGCTATTTCCATTCAAACTCTATGGGAGAATTGTGTTTTGACAGCTCATAAAAAGTACGTCAATTGATTGATGGTGTCAACTTGGGTGACACTCTTTCCCGGCCTGGATAATACCGACATGGAAATACCGGCCCTGTTTTTTGTGTACACGTAAAATAAGTAGTTTCCTGGGTAAAAAAAATATTATATTAACTCCGTCAGTTACATTATTAGAAAATATTAGACAAGTCTTTTTTTCTTTTGTCAATTAAACAAAAAATAATAGAAATTAAACGAGTCAAAGTTCAGGAGTGGGTCCGTGACGTAACTTTAACGTGGCGGGACAACTGGCTATATCTTCATCATTTTTTGTTTAATTGACAAAAGAAAAAATACGTGTCCCCTATTTTCTGATAATCGAATTCACGGGCTGATTAGAGTTTTTAGATCACTAGCCTAGTAATGATGACATCTACTAGGACACTGCCCAAGACTAGGACTTTGAGTTAATATAAAACAGAAAAACGATTTATTTTTATTTTTTTGTGAGACCCAAATCCGTACTGAAAACAAATCGGTAAACATGGCAGCCACGCAAGTTTTAAGTTACGGAATCCGATCAAATGTTGACCGTAGCCGGCATGCTTGCGTTCCTTGTGCTGTGGGCCGGTGCGTCCGGTGAGTATTCAATACAAACTAACAGACAATAGTAGGAAAGAAAGAAAGAAAAAATATTTACGCAAAAATCGGCAAATAAGCAAAAAATGCAATATGTAATAATAACGTATCATGGACAGGGATATTTGGAAATAATTCCGATCCGCATTAGCGATCCCTTCAAATAGCGAACCTACTGTGTTAAAAATAAAGTTGTGTTAAATACTTGTGATGTATACATATCATTTAATAATATTGTAAATCTGTTTTAAAAAAATATATATACCTCGTTGAGTTTCTTGCCGGATTCTTCTCAGCAGAGGTTTTTCCGAACCGGTTGTAGATTTTTTTTTGACATTCATAAGTGCTTGTTATAGCCTAAATTGAATAAAGATATTTTGACTTTGACTTTGTAATTTAACTTACAGATATTAACTCTAACCCACGGTATTCACATTCGCGCTTAGGTTGGTGTAATATGGTGAAGCACGCGTCACGGTTTGACTAGGACTCGGATTCGATTCCCGGCCCCAGCAATTCCGGTTTTTTCAACGGATTTTAGATACCTACAGTGTTATTAAATAAAATAAGTTTAAAATATTAATATCTTAATCAGTTTTTAGGGTTCCGGAGCCAAAATGGCAAAAACGGAACCCTTATAGTTTCGCCGTGTCTGTCTGTCTGTCTATCTGTCCGTCCGTCCGCGGCTTTGCTCAGGGACTATCAATGCTAGAAAGCTGTTATTTCGTACGAATATATATGTAAACTATGCCGACAAAATGGTACAATAAAAAACTATAAAAAAAAATTTTTTGGTTTACCTCCCATAGACGTAAAGTGTGGGTGATTTTTTTTTTCTCATCCAACCCTATAATGTGGGGTATCGTTGGATAGGTATTTTAAAACCATTATGGGTTTGCTAAGACGATTTTTTAATTCAGTGATTTGTTTGCAAAATATTCAACTTTAAAGTGCAAATTTTCACGCTGTCGCGCGCCGTTTGGGTGGAAAAATACTTAGAAAAATATTACTTATTTTTTTCGTAATGGCTACGGAACCCTATTTTGGGCGTGTCCGACACGCTCTTGGCCGGGTTTATTTCCCCTGATCTTGTATTTATTTTTTAGTATTTCTTGTTAGAAATCGGCAAAGCAGGTAAAAAGTCATGGCAAATTAATTTTACACCCACAATCCGAAAAACTCGAACTCGGACCTACTATTATGTAGGTTCGACGATGATGCAAGTACAATTAACAAAAAAACTTATACTAATCCTTAACAGAAACTTGTTCATTGTATTACCTTTTAAAGTTTATTCCCTAGTCTATACCTACTTTTAACACACATTTAGCAGGCTCGGTGTGCAACTTGAGCTCTGAAAACAACGCTTATCGCGTTTGCATCACAATAAGTATTATTTAACCAATTGCAAACCGAGGTTCTTAACCACGGTTTCTGATATGTTCTTTGACACGGTTATTCTGACGTTGGTAGACATTTTGGCAGTTTCGGCTGCATACTGTACATTTTTTTAACGGTCGACGAAATCGCTCGATGTTCAAAGTCAGTACATTACCTACTAAAAATATTACACTTTATTAGTCCGTCGGTTAGATTTTCACAAAATATTGGACACGTATTTTTTCTTTTGTCACCTATAGTATATTTTTTACTAGGGGGCCTCACTCCCGAAAATTAATGCGCTTCATTTTTGTAACGCTTTACATATAATGATAGAATGTCATTTGTTTTATCCAGGAATCTACCCAATTCCCTCCAATAGCCATAATTCACTTATATCGGGCGTGTGGCCTGTAATCATCATCATCATCCCAGCCTATATATATACGTCCCACTGCTGGGCACAGGCCTCCTCTCAGATCAAGAGGGCTTGGGCCGTAGTTCCCACGCGGGCCCAGTGCGGATTGGGAACTTCACACGCACCATTGAATTGCTTCGCAGGTTTGTGCAGGTTTCCTCACGATGTTTTCCTTCACCGCAAAGCTCGTGGTAAATTTCAAATGTAATTCCGCACATGAATTTCGAAAAACTCAGAGGTGCGAGCCGGGGTTCGAACCCACGACCCTCTGCTTGAGAGGCGATAGGTCAAACCACTAGGCCACCACGGCCTCCCGTTCACCTGACCTGGTCACGCTTCAACGGCCTGTAATACGAGCAAAAAATTAAAACATAGATCGTCCTCGTCAAACTGAACAACATCAGTTCAGCGACTTTTAAAAACAATGGAGTCCTTAAATTTTCCTTTTTCATGCAAATTAAATAATCAATCAATCAATCAATGTACGCCATCGTAGAACCCAACTGACGTCCCCTATCACGCCACAAATAAATCAAGGCATTTCGCTTTACATTGCTTCTTCGAGTAAACTTAAAAGTGTAATAAAAATTAAAAAACTAATTATTTTTAAAAGTCGCTGAACTAATGTTGTTCAGTTTTAGGAGTACGATCTATGTTTTAATTATTTGCTCATATTACAGGCCACACCCGGTATACGAATAATTTCCTCTATAATTGTCAGTTTTTTATTTTCGTTATTTTCGTTTGATGAGCTAATGTAGCGTCTGAGAACCTACTAAGGACTAAGGTTAACGTCCCAGTGCTCGACACGCTAATGCCCAATGAATGACACCCTCTATCTATTGCTAATTATGTAACTGACTAAATATAATGTTATTTGTTTTATCCAGGAATCTACCCAATTCCCTCCAAAGGCCAAAATTCACTTATACACGAATTATTTCTTCTATATTTGACAGTTTTTTATTTTCGTTTGATGAGCTAATGTAGCGTCTGAGAACCTACTAAGGACTAAGGTTAACGTCCCAGTGCTCGACACGCTAATGCCCAATAGATGACACCCTCTATCTATTGCTAATTATGTAACTGACTAAATATAATGTTATTTGTTTTATCCAGGAATCTACCCAATTCCCTCCAAAAGCCAAAATTCACTTATACACGAATTATTTCTTCTATATTTGACAGTTTTTTATTTTCGTTTGATGAGCTAATGTAGCGTCTGAGAACCTACTAAGGACTAAGGTTAACGTCCCAGTGCTCGACACGCTAATGCCCAATAGATGACACCCTCTATCTATTGCTAATTATGTAACTGACTAAATATACCTAATGTTATTTGTTTTATCCAGGAATCTACCCAATTCCCTCCAATAGCCAAAATTCACTTATACACGAATTATTTCTTCTATATTTGACAGTTTTTTATTTTCGTTTGATGAGCTAATGTAGCGTCTGAGAACCTACTAAGGACTAAGGTTAACGTCCCAGTGCTCGACACGCTAATGCCCAAAGATGACACCCTCTATCTATTGCTAATTATGTAACTGACTAAATATACCTAATGTTATTTGTTTTATCCAGGAATCTACCCAATTCCCTCCAAAGGCCAAAATTCACTTATACACGAATTATTTCTTCTATATTTGACAGTTTTTTATTTTCGTTTGATGAGCTAATGTAGCGTCTGAGAACCTACTAAGGACTAAGGTTAACGTCCCAGTGCTCGACACGCTAATGCCCAATGAATGACACCCTCTATCTATTGCTAATTATGTAACTGACTAAATATAATGTTATTTGTTTTATCCAGGAATCTACCCAATTCCCTCCAATAGCCCAAAATTCACTTATACACGAATTATTTCTTCTATATTTGACAGTTTTTTATTTTCGTTTGATGAGCTAATGTAGCGTCTGAGAACCTACTAAGGACTAAGGTTAACGTCCCAGTGCTCGACACGCTAATGCCCAATAGACGACACCCTGCTGTCATCTCTATTGCAAATGACAAGATTAAAGATGCCAACTATTGGGACCGTGTCGAGCACTCGTACGTTTAGCTTACATATTAAATCAAAAATTCCGTCGTTAGCTTATTGACGTCTTCTATTTGTCCAGCTATCGACTCCTCCCTGACATTCAGCTTCTTCAAGCAACAGACTATCTTTCGGAAAAATGACGACGTTTGCCGAATGTGCTACGGAGAGTACGACTGTCTCACTCTGGACAAGACGAGGTGCGAATACAACGCCGAAACAGCTGCTATATTCTATGATGGAGACAGACAGGAGGGACAGGTAACTAGTATAAAGATAGATACGGTCGAGTACTTTAATTCATGAGTCACCATGCAACCTTTTCAAAGGAAAAGTCATTACGATTTTCCTAGTTACGAGTAATTGTCTCGAAGTGCAGGGAAAAGTTGAAGGCACCAGGCCACGTGGTAGATCACCAATGAGATGGACGGACCAGATCAAGGCCACAACTAAGTGCTCGGTCTATGAATGTACCCGGAAAGCGGCAGTCTGCGACGAAAAGCGCCTAATCGTGATTCACAATAATGATTTGATGACCACGACCACCCTGGCAAGAGTGTACTGACTAAGAAGAGAAAGAGTTAATTACATAACCCACGACCAGACCAGTACCACTACCATGAGTTTACAGTGACCGTACTCGATAGCGACGGCGTAAATTATTTGTAGAGGCGCTGCACAATTCTCCATACAAATAATTTACGCCGTCGCTATCGAGTACGGTTACTGTAAGCTCATGGTAGTGGTTAGTGGTACAGACGACCAGATGGCCTAGACCTGACTACGAAGCTTGAGGTCCCGGGTTCGATTCCCGTGTCGGGGCAGATATTTGTATGAAAAATACGAATGTTTGCTCTCGGTTCTTGGGTGTTAATAATTTCATTTTATAAATAACACGTAATATATACAATAATTAACAAAAATAAATTAAAATAGAATTAAAACTATACTCGGTTTGGATAGGTATTTAACTAAATGTAAACAAACTTCAGCTGCCAAATTTATTACATTCAAGGATTTTTAAACATTTTACTTATCTATAATTGTAATACAAACTAGACTAGTGTATTTTAATACAGAAATGTAAATGTTTAGATAGTTTAATGGGGGAATTTAAATATTTAAGACTATCCAAACCAAGTATCATCATCATCCCAGCCTATATACTTCCCACTGCTGGGCACAGGCCTCCTCTCAGAACAAGAGGGCTTGGGCCATAGTTCCCACGCGGGCCCAGTGCCAAACCAAGTATAACTTGCTCTAATCCTAAAAAACTATATTTACAAATATCACCCAAGTCGCGGCTGTTGGGCAGGGTGCCCATAAGGCTGGCTGCGTATCCTCGTTGTATGGCAATGCCAATACGTTGACCGAGGAAAGAGCCAGCCCTATGGTCGCCAGCTTTCTTTTTTTTTATTAAAAAGTTTTTTTGCGTCGGGTCCCCACGGGCCAAGAGTTTCAACAGCATAAGCCGCAAATATTAAGTTGTTTGCCAGTTTCTCATATTTATATATAATTATATTTAATTGTTTCCACTGTTGCTATTTCATTTCCTCGCAATCTAAGTGAAAAGCAGTGTAAAACTCGAGCATTTTATTATCCCGAGCATCCCTTCGACGTGTCTATCCACCTATATGAACATCTCGGGTGAAATAGCTCGTTTTATGCTCTTGTTGTACAATCCACTAATTTTCACCCAAGAAACTACCCAATAGGTAGATTGTCATTTGTCATGGCACGCAGGCGTTTCACATGTCATTGCAAAATCAATGCATTTAAGAACAGATTTTTCTTTTGTTTCGGGAGATTACGTAAATGTAATTCCGGGTATATTGACAAATTGGAGAAGAGATTGACAATTTTATTGTCTTCAAATATTTCTGTTTGTACAATCATACTTTTTCTTTCGAAACAGTTGGATTTATTGTTTCATTATAATGACAATAGCTTATAACTTAACTTCTTTCAAATCTGCCTTTGTCATCATCATTTTCTGTACGGTCGAACAAATTGAATCATGAACCTTTTAATAATAAATTTCACTATGGTTTCCTTGACAAAAGTATGGGATGTCAACATGACATTAGTAGCACAAAGGTTCCACCCTGGGTCATGTTTAAATTTTGTTCGACTGTGCGTCTTACTGCAGGGCACAGGCCTCCTCTCAGAATAAGAGATTTTGGACCGTAGTTTCCCATTCTCAACTCTTCAACGTATAATGGCATCGACTTGAAATTTAGTACTTAATTTTGATGATAATGCAAGTACAGTCAACAAACAAACTTATTTTATTACTACTCGCGGCCATACGTGCAAGACGGCTTAGTTTGTTTAACCATTCATGCAAAACTTCATTTCAATTTAAATATTTATTTTATTTCCACAGGAATCGAGTAATATTGCTATCAAGACGCAAGTGGATACGCTACTAAATGACTTGACTCTTCAAGGTAATTTTGTCATTTACTAATTTTTTACAATCATTTACCCGCAGCTAAGTCCGTGTCGTGGCCGGTTTTAGAATAGGACAGAACCATCGCTTCCCAAGGGTGTCGTAAAAGGCGACTAAAGTATCTGATGTGAGGGGGGCAGCGCTCTCTGTTGCCAACTGCGTACTCCGGGCTGTGATGAAAGCAAGGGGAAATAACCACTCTATTTTCCCAACTAGATGGCGCTAGAAGTCGCTACATTAGGTTATGTTATTAAATATTTTACGTTGTTTCGCAGAATCTATAATGGAAGAATACGAGGAATGCGTTCCCATCATATCATCTTACACCAACTGCGATAGAGGTATTTCATCCCAGTATTTTTTTATTTTTAATAGCTGTTGCCCGCGACTTCGCCCCCGTTGTAATTTTTCCAAATTTTCTTTCATTAATACCTTCTCCTGACAGTAACAAACACAACAAAAAAAATTAGCGAAATCGGCCTAGCCGTTCCCGAGTTTTGCGCTTAGCAACACATTTCACGATTAATTTTTATTTATATAGATCTATATACTTTAATTTGAGTGTGTAATAATCGGTATAACAACATTTGATATAATTTCAAAGGATATAACGAAATTTGATATAATTTCAAAGGATATAACGAAATTTGATATAATTTGAATGGATAGGAGGAGCTTCACAGAACTTTTTCATAAAATAAACCTGTCCTAACCCAACGTAATTTTGAACATGAAACTACCGTGAGACCCGGATAACTCACGTCTTAAATCGAGTTTAGCTCAACATGTTTCGGGCTAATCCGTAGCCCTTCGTCTTCGGAAACCCCAAACCCAAACCCAAACCCAAAACCCAACCCAAAGTACATCAAATCGAATTAATAACAATAGAAATAAGAAGATAAATTACTAAGTTTTTAAGATAAATTACATTATATCAAATAAAAATTATATCAATTGTTGCATTAAATCAATTGTAGTTATATCCTTCGTTAGGCACCGTTTTTAATTAACTTGATTTAATGATTTTGCTAGCTTGAATAGTTAAAAGAATAGTAATGTAATTTTGGTTTAAAAGAATTACATCCTCCCAAGTTTCGTGCTGCACATTCCTCTTGGCAATGATGGTCTTTCCGAAAGCGCTGTTAGTAAAAAAGTGACATGTAAAATGCCTTTTGCGGCCTACTAACAGAACAAACGTTTTCATTTTGTTTGTTCCAGAAAACATTTGCTCTGGCTGTCGCACGTGTGATTGCACTTTGGAGGGCAAATGGAACTGTTCGTTAGTGCAGCGCTGCAGACCCGCAAAGACAGAAATCGACCACAGAGTACTAGTGTCTGTTATGGAGACATTAAAATCAGGTATCTTCTTCGTATCATATCGGGCTTAAGAAAAGGACAGACCCATCATGGTGTCGTAAATGGCGGCTGAAGTATCTAACTTGAAACTCTTGAAAGTAGGCAGCACTATTGCAAACTATGAATGCTAACTCCAGCACTGCGGTGTGGAAGACAATAAGAAACAATTACTCAAATAAAAGTCATCTTGAAGGTTCAGATTAAGATGCCAATGCTTAACCGACTACCACAACTTTCGCATTCATTTATTCCATACGTGTATTGGATGTTAAAAATAGGCGTGATGGATGTGATTCTGGTCAATCTTAAAGAAAAAAAAATAGATGCAAGTTTTTTGCTGACTGTACTTTTTGTCAACTGTACTTGCATTGTCATCCACACCAAATTTCAAGTCAATCCGTATACTAGAATTGGGTGAAATTCGACTTAGAATATTTGAACTTAACTCCGCACAAACATGTCAAGTCAAATTAAAACAAGTTAGGTATAAATTAATATAGTCCTTTAACTAAAACGTGATCTGATACCTAAATACAAATGATTCGTTCTAAAAGAGAAAGAATAAACAACGCAAGTGGTCACAGTATTCATTATTAAGAAACAAGAAGACGACGCGAGCGTAGTTTTGTCTTACTTTTACCAAATTCTGCTATATACATATATAATAATTATGTTGTTTTTCCAGAACTTTAATACTCCTAACTTTCCAAAACATGTTAATACTTGTCAAAACTGTTTTCAGATCTCAAACCTTTTCGAGCTAAACGTGAAGCTTATTACGAAAAATCAACATTACAAACAGATAATTTTGAAGAATTAATGAATTGGTTTTATGAAGAAACTGCGCCAGAGCACAATGAAACGTTTAAGAAAATAGCTCACATAAAAGAACCTAGTATCAAAACCAAAAGAGATTCTGAAAATGCACCTACAATTATTGCATTAGATGATGTTCTTAATGTCATTGGTCTTGAAACTAATGACTCGTCTACACTAACCCCAAACCACATTGATAGCCCTGATTCTAGTAAAGACATAGATGATTTTTTGCAAATGCTTGCGCTCGAAGAAGGAAAAGAAACAAAATCACCATCATTGGATGCAACAACTAAAGTAATCGTCAATTTTACCAATGATAATAATAAAATCGATACTAATACGGTTGCTCTGGATACAGATAATTTAAACAAAAAAGGTAAGCGATTTATTAAATTTTTTTCATGTCATATTATGGCAAAAACTATGAAACTGTATTTTTCTTCCGGTATCACAAATATGAATTATTAATCTAGAATCAAATTAATGTAATATTTTTGGTAAGTATCAAAAATAACTGTGATATAAAAAGAGTTCCGGGTGTATTTAGTTTCAAATACAAAGAAAATATGTCTAAATGTTTATTTTTTTACAGATACAAATGATATACTAAATAAAGAAATACTTTTGGAAAAAGATTTTAATCTAATGGATAACTTAGGTTTTATTAACCTCATGAATGTAATGAAAAGAGATGTAAATCAAGTAAACAAAACGGTCGACAGCACCACAGTACAAACAAAAAACATGTCCCTTAATTTAGAAGATAAACCAGTTACTGTTAGGAACATAGACATTGGTGGTAATAATATAACAAATGCAGTAAAATTAAAAAATATCTATGCTAAGAACATGACCTACTCAGAAAAAGTATTACAAAATGAAGTTTTAAATGCATTATTATTATTAATTAAAAATAAACATAAAGAAATAGAACAATTAACTAAGATAAAAGAAAGTGTTATTACATTTATGAATAACTACAATTTCAATTCAACTATACAGTATAAAAGCAAATTAGAAAGCAATCAAGGTAAATCAAGCCACCTAATATTTAAATCTGAAGAAAATCTAAACAAGTATGGCAATTTTAGACGGCATTATTCGAATAATAATGCTGATCTAGTTGAAACATACTCGAAAAAACTAAAAATGGATATAAACGAAGTCGTTCGAGATATTCTTGGGATACGAAAGCATCAGAAATCTAAGGTTTTGTCAAAGGAATTGAAACTTTTGCTGCAAGCCATAACATACTTTTTGAAGAAAAGTAGTGTAACGTCCACAGAAAAGAAAAGTAACAACACTTCGTTCATTGGAAAAGTAAAAAATTTCAGAAGACAATTCAGTCCTACAAATATCGATACTAATTTAAATCCTGTTTTAAAAGCTGTATTAATAATGTTAGAAGTTATAGACAGAGATATGCCCGCGTCAAATGCTTTAGACCCTCTATCACCAAAAGCTAAAAAAGTTTTCAAAAGAATTGTGAGTAGGAATTATGTCGATGACTTTGGGTATAAAGTAAAAGGCCATAACAATTTTACAACTGATTTAAACAACATGGGACTCAATTGGCAGGAATTGACATTGCGTATCGTTAATTGCGCTCCGGCAGATAGACTACATAACATGAAATTACTGTACCTTATATTGTCGAACGACATAATACTATTAAAGGATGCATCAGCTACAACCGACTTTTTCCATAGCCGTCGAATGTCTTTCGGTAATGACTTGGAAAGGAAAGCTTTAATATACCGAATCAACACAGATTTAAGTAGAGTTGATAATATAATACGTCATTATAAAAAAGAAAATAAGGTTACAAATGTGAAAAAACGAAAACAGAAGCAGTCGTTGTTAAAAAAAATTAAAACTTTGTGGAAAACCTCCAAGGACGACTTGATCAATATTTTACGTAAACGATCAAAACCTCATGTTGTCAAAGAGATGGAACGAAAAAAAGCGGAGGAGGAAAAAACACATTCGTTTTTGGAAGTCGTACAGAAGTGGCAAGATAACCTTGATATAATGCCTTTTAGAAACAAAAGGTCCATAAGGGAATATACGAAATTGAAGAATCGAATGAAGAATATTATACCTCATTATTTGAGGGGCAAATTGCATCCAGCCTTAAGCGCTAAAGGAATAGGTGTTAGAAAGAAACCAATAACCTACAAGATGCGACCACAAAGCACAGGTGAGTATTATGTAAAAAGCGTAAAAAAATTACAGTGTAAAATTATTAAAAAAATAAAAACTTTTTAGTAGGGGAAAATTCTGTGAAGGTTATGTATATACGAGTCTTTTAACACGTAAGATATGGACCAATCTGTACTAAAAAAAAGGGTAATGCGAATCACTGACTGACTGACTGATAATGCCCAACTTGGACCACTGGAGCTAGTGACCTGAGATTTGGCAAACATATTCCTTGAGAACCATAGAGGAGCACGGACCAGAAGAGATTCCCTGAAATTCCCATGGAATTTACACAGATAGCAAAAAAAACCATCTTGTCTACATCTTTATCTAGCACTGCTGAGCAAAGGTTTCTTCGAGTGATGAGAAGAGACTGAATCCACATTTATACCATTGAATAGCAAAACTAATGTTAAAGGAAACCTTTCCTTCCTATGTTTACCTTCGCACTTCAGATCATGATATAATTTAAAAAAAAAAATAAAAAAAAAAAATTGCGTAATATGTACGAGTATGGAATCAACTGATGTTCAAAGTTATGGAGCGCACGAACAATAATGTATTTTTACTGTTCCAGTTCATCCAGCCGCAAAAATTGCACAAACGATAGCTACGAGTAAACCAAAGGCAGTAAAGCTAAATAAAATGAAACAGAAGCATTAAATTACATAAGTTACAAAGGTTAAAATTAAAGTACAATATTTAATAAATCTTTTATTTCAAACCATTTCAGTATAAAAATATCAATTGAGTACATCATGCAATGCCATGTGCTCCTATCATTGAGAATTTGTTCCTGGTATTCTTATTCTCTGGATTTTAATCCTATGAATGCCAATTATACTAAAGATGTGTGTTTTTCTTTCATCTTCTAAATACTAGACATTTTATTTCATATTCCTCATATTAAGCAACTGCTTGAGTAAATTGTCCTGCGTTACCCATGGTTGGACCTGCGTTTTCTCAAAATGAATCAATGGTATCTTTCCTTCCAATTGGTTTTTCAGTCTTGATTTTTGACTTGATGTTGGCAAAACTGAAAGAATAAATATTTATAAATTAAGTGATAGTAGGTAGACATGAGTCACCTAGGTGACTTTGGGGTAACGTTAAATACATTCTTATTGCTGCTAGATGTCTTGAATTTTGAGTCAATCATATTAAAATGCTACTAATTCATAGTATTACATTATGCCATTGTCATTAGTAGACGTTTTGTTCACAATCAAAAATAAAGTCAATAAACCCAAAAAGGGTATTAAAAAAGTATTAAAAGTTTCTAATTGAAGGAACTATTTTTTTACCTGCATAGTTTTCCATCTGTCTTTGATTATTGACGAAAATTTTAAACAGTTCCCGAGCTAGATCATAGTTGCCATTTTCCAAATTGGTCACAATCCTTCTAGCTATGTTATATTTCATATCACCACTCAGATCAATGTCTTGGGCTTCTTTTAGTCGAAGATAAAGCTCTACTCTATTCTTGATAAGTTGGTTAAGCACTTGATCTCTAGATAGTTTGAAATTATTGTCAGCACTAGCTCTGACTTTATCATTGGTTTTAATAACGTGTTCATTTAAATTTGAAAGTGATGTGACTACAGGTACTTTGTCTAATGGAATTTTATTTTTTTCAATCTTGAACCTTTTTTGCTTTTGTTTATT
Organism: Choristoneura fumiferana; assembly: GCF_025370935.1. Lineage (NCBI taxonomy): Eukaryota > Metazoa > Arthropoda > Insecta > Lepidoptera > Tortricidae > Choristoneura > Choristoneura fumiferana. The sequence goes on from NC_133495.1 coordinate 13,579,445, forward strand.
AAAACTGTTCACAATTCTTTCATTTAAGTTGATATTTTCAGCAGCATTATCAACAAACTCCTTAATATCATCTAGTTGGGCAATTGGTAGTTTGCTGTCATCATTCAGAATTTGTAATTTCTCTAACACATTAATATAGTGTGTGGTGTCCAAGTTAAGAGTTTTTAAGAAAACTAATTTGTCTGCAGCAGGCACTTCATAGCGAAATGCGTAACTTTTGTAAGTATTAGAACTTTCGGATTCTAGTTTATCCATGCTTTTTTTAACTGCTTCATAAGATATTGGTTCTTCGCTTATTATGTTTCGTCTACTTGCTTTTCTCTTATAGTCTAGATTTTTAACTAGCCGCTCCCATACCACAGCGGATTTAGGCCTTGGGCCACTATTAATATTGAATCTACGATTTGGAGGTAAGTTTTTAGTTTCCCTCCTAACAGTTTCTAAAACTGATTTCACTTTGTTTACTAAATCATCTCGTGAATATTTTTTTGGTTTTGCTGGACTTTTATCTTCGTTCAACATATTAAATAAGCAAGGTAGTGCTTCTGCTATATTTAAATCTCCCGGTTTTAGAGTTCCGCCTCTTTCTTTTTGTATTTCGATTAGATCGTTAAATATTGTTCTAAGGTGAATTCTTAATCTCTCTTTTAAAGTCATTGTTTTATTACTAGATCTGAATTTTATTTCTTTTGTAACACCACTGTTAAGTGCCCGAGAAGATTCAGGTTCATTTGTAGAAGTAGTTGTAGGTGGTAATGTTGTAGTAGTTGTTGTATGATGATTACGTTCGGAATTTACTAACTGTATTAGGTCAGACATTGATTTTATCTTGAAAAATTCAGACAAATTGAGTAATATGTTACTCTCTGCATTTTGTACAGATTTATCTTCTTTCGCCATTAATGATGAAAAGCATGCATTCGTCTGCATTTTATTAATATAATCCAGAACCATTTTATCTTTATCAGTCAATTTGGTGCCGTCGAAGTCAATGTTAAACTTTTTCTTAAGTTGTTTATTCAAATTAGGAGTGTTAGATAAAATATTCTCATTTCTTATCTTGCCCTTTATGTTATTATTCCTATTTGGAATCAAGAGGTTAGTCAACTTATTCAAAATATTACCAAATAGATTCATAGTCCCTACTTCATCTTCTGTGGGAGTTGATTTAGGGTCAAGATAGCTTCTAAGATGTGGTTTTTCTTCAGGATGTTTGAGCACATGTAAGTTTTTCTGTACATCTTCAAATTTTTTCAATAAAACGAGCACATCGTTCATTTTTGATAAAGCATCTAATATGATATGATTCTGCTTTTCCGTTCCGTTTACAGTATTATTTTTGCTGTCACAACTTTTCACATTATTAACTTCAGCGCTGTCATTCATATTTTTCTGAAGCTCTTCTACAGTTTCACAAAGAGAAACGTTTTTAATATCTTTGTTTTTATTTAGAGCGTCTGAAAGTTTTTCAAGAGCGTCTTTTAGAAACTGCTCTTGTCTATATGTCATAGGCTCTTTAAACAGTTCCAACAATTCCGCTATTTTTTGATGTTTCATTACTTCAGTTTCTATTGAATCATCAGACGCTTCTTTTTCCAAATTCCATAACTTATTCAGAAGATTACCAGCAATGAATGCCATTGCTGTCAAAGTGTCATTCTCAGGTGTAAACGTTATATTTGACATAACTGGCCCTTTCTTATCCCCAACGGTCTCCGAGCCACTTTTTAATTCATTAACCACGACTTTAGATAAATCTTTATCTTTGTTTGTAAAATTGCTGATCAATTTATGCAGTTTCTCGTGACTCAGAGCATCGTACTTATCCTCAGTATGGGGCGAATCAATTTTGTTATCTGCAATGTGATGATTGTATATTTTGGGATCATTGTATTGTATATGAAGTGGGTTCTGTGAAGTATTGTGCAACACACCAGATCGACGGGATGCTTTTCCAGTGTTTAAGTCCATTTTTTTTACTGCTAATGTACCGGATATATTGGAATTCTTCAACGTATCTGCAAAATTAAAACCGGCTGATCATTCAGCTGCTATAGTTTAATTATTACTTTGAATGACAACTGCATTAAAAATACCTTCATTCATTTCATCAACGACGTGATAAAATTTAACGCCTGCTTTTGTTTCATTATGTGGTGCAGCTGACCGCTTGGATCGTATGAAATCATCATACTGCTTCTCGAAATATTCAAAAGCTAGAAAAATAATTACATTATCAACTTTAGTATCAAGATCGTATTTGGCTATAACAATACTAGCATAAAATCTAGCAGTTGAATAAAAATTCCGGAATGGGAATGGGACACAGCCAGGATAGGGTGCAGTAGCTGTTACGAAAAATTCTAAAATTTTTGTAGGAACACAAGACATATTGAAAAGGTTTTTCGTGAACATTTTGAAAATAAAGAAAATCTTTATAGGTGACATTACAAAAAATAAAAATAGACAAATGAAAAAAAGTATCACGGTCACGAAATGGTCCCAAATCAGCATAATGCCGCCCTTGTGGCCGGCACTGGTCTTGTTTGAGATCATCCATGTGACAGCTTTAATAAATCCCGTAGCTACTTATACTCGTACATATGAAGCCATGGCCATGGTAGCTCATGAATACTCACACAACGGCACCCACAAAAGTTTTGGGTGAACTGTGGTAACTATCACTACCTTAGGATCAACAAAAAAAGACTGATCCAAGCACCCCACATTGGCTCTGTGGGGTGCTTGGGTCAGGCCTTTTTTATGAACGGGGAGAATGCATGATCCTCTACCGGCTTTCCAGCAAACGGCTAAAGCAAGACTGTGAGTAGATAAGAAACCCCCCCAACCCTCTCCTTCTTGAAGTAAGCTCCAGCGAGATGGAGACGTGCAGCGAGGTTCTTTAGCCGTTCAGAGTCCAGCACTGTCTGGGTTCTCCCTTCTCAGTCCATAACGGATTTTTCTTTTTTCCCAACTGCACTCCTCCATCTCGTATAAAGCACCTCAAGTAAAATTTAAAAACTAAAACAAATAAATAAAAGCAAGGACAGTGTCTTTGACCCTTGAGGCAACTCAACCCTAAAAAAAACTATCTCTACTTGCGTAAAAAAACGAAGTAACTTTTACTACACAGCGACCAAACGTACCTTTGTCTGTTGCAGCCCGATCTTAGAATTACGCTTCATGATGTAGCGATTGTGTAGGTACTTACCCTCTTACTTACTTACAAAGGTATACAACAAAAATTAAAAGAATAAATATAAGTTAACGTGCAGGTGTGTTTATTAAAAAGGTGCAACAAAGGGTGCACTATCGAAGAACAGCAATGATATAACCTGAAAAGAGAATTAAGTAAATTATTCAATAATTTTACATGTGCATGAAAATAAAGAGCGGAAAGTGGATAAAAGAAACTAAAGAGTGATACGTTAATACCAACAATATCTATCAGTCTTAGGCTGTTTTTCCACCAGAGATGTGCGAAGTACTAGGTGAGCGGTGCGAGGATGCGTAGCGGAGGCGTAGCGAGCTCTTTTGAAATATACTCAGCAGCACAAAATTTGGCCCACCCTTCATACCAAATTACCGATTCTGCATACATTTGAGGGCCAGATTTTTTGCCACTCAGTATATTTAAGTGAGCGGGGTTTGGTGGGGCGCAAGCAGAGCGCGCGCGCCACTGGCTGCTACCAAAGATTTAGTAGGTACTTCGCAACACATTTCTCGCACACATACTTCTCTTGTTTTGTATAAGTTTAGACGACCAGATGGCCTAGTGGTTAAAGCACCTGACTACGAAGCTTGAGGTCCCGGGTTCGATTCCCGTGTCGGGGCAGATATTTGTATGAAAAATACGAATGTTTGTTCTCGGGTCTATATCTATATAAATATGTTTATCCGTTGCTTAGTACCCATAACACAAGCTTTGCTAAGCTTACTTTGGGACTAAGTCAATTGGTGTGAATTGTCCTGTGATATTTATTTATTTATAAGTAGGTATATAGCTGGTCTGATTTGTTTTGTGGTTCAAGTACACGAATATCCAAATCCGCCCACACAAGGACTCCGAGTTCTTTAGCTGAGTTTCATTGTCAACACACTTGGAACCACAATGGTTTTCACTACTTCTTTCTGACACACGGCATAAGACGAAGGTAGTCGTAGAAAGACTTATATATCTACCTAACACGTTCGGAGCTGGTGTGGTGGGTTTTGTAGGCTTTGGGGGCGCGGGAACGAATATTTTCTGCTTATTCTGCTTGGACTGCTTCTCTCTTTCCTTTAAATTAGCAACATCTGTAAAAAATAATCATAATCAGCAGCTCTTCTTTTCAGTCGCTATACTCGTACTACTATTGACAGAGTGGTCGTGGTCATTGATCAAAAAAATCGTCGAAATATCATAACTACTAAATCTAACTTTATTGATAATCCTTTTAGGTGTCCTAGAGAGATTAGGCTTTAATTCCCAAGCGGGTCCAGTGCGGATCGGGAACTTCATACACACCATTTAATTGCTTCGCAAGTCTGTGCAGGTTTCCTCGGTATGTTTTGCTTCAGCGTAAAGCTCGTGGTAGATTTTGAAAAACTCAGAGATGCAGGCCCGGAATTGAACCCACGATCCTCTACTTGAGAGATCATAGGTAAAACTACTAGGTTACCACATATTTTCAGACTGAACTAAATGTTTATTATTGTATAAGTGCAGTTTTACCGTGAACGAGAGCATTAATAGCTTGGTCCATAGAGTCATCATCCACCGACGTGATACCGTATTGGTACTCAGTCTCGCAACTGTTAAAAGCATTGTAGCAAGTCCACTGACCGTGGGCATTGCAAGTGCATTTATTACAACCTCTGCAATCCGTTCCTACAAACAACAAGAAGGGTTAAGACATTGGAGTTTGCACCAGCACCGGCCCTGCGGTAGCAAGAAGAGCGTCAAGCCGCCAAGTGGCAAAGAGCATCATTTACAAATTTCCTTGCGGATACCCGGATAGGTATTTAGTTAGCGGTGGTGTCCATCCGCTCGTCAGTGCGTCATAATTAGATAATTAGTTGTAGAATAAAAATTTAATATATAAATAGAATGCCCGTACACATAAACAACACACACATACACACAGTTTTTAAATCTGATTTATAAACATGGCCGACCTACGTATTTAAAAAGGGCCAGTCTGAAAATCAGCGCTGGGTATTACAAACAATCTAGCTAAAGCTGAGACTGGCACCCATTGCCTACATTATTGAGTTATTGCACTGTTTTACTTTGTGATTCTTAGTTGCAGAGTGGAATTTATGTAAATAATTTAAGATGTGGCAATAAACATTTTTTTATTTTATTTTTATAATTTCCATTTTTCACGTGTTTAGAAATGTGTGTGTGTAGAAATATGCCAAATTGCAATTAAATCGGTCCAGCAGATTCGGAGAAAAATTGCTGTGACAGCCGGACAGACAGGAAAGCATACGCACAAATCACGAAATGTACGAAACCCTAAAAATGGGAACTCAATATTTTCTCTATCAAAACTAATATAGTACTTTTAAAATTTCTTCATTTCTAAGTTGTACACTTCAAGAAGGAAATGCCTCTTATTCACTTTAAGTAGTTATTTTTTCTCGTCAATGTAGAATGATCTTATTAGACTATATTATTATTTTCATAATGGATATGGAAAAAAGTGTTTGTGCAACACACGTCTGAGGCACTTGTCCCACCGCCGACGATGAGCGAGAAGCGAGTAGAGCGAGTAACTAGAAACGAGTGGGCGAGCAGCGAGAAGCGAGTGTAGTTTGGTCGCTCGTCTGTAAGCGAGTGTTCGCGTGCGACGGGCGATTACTCGCTCCACTCGACTCGCTCGTGCGGGGCGGCCGCCAAGCTGACATCGCTGAGCGAGTATCTATAGCTCAGCGAGTTTTATAGCTCTTGTCGCTGCGACAAAAGATGTAAGAGCGAGTTCTCGCCGACAGTGTGAACAGCCAGCGATCAACTATTAATATATATGTCTCTTTTACTCACACAGGATCTTGAGCGAGAAAATAGTCGATAGCCAATCGTTTTCTCGCTGACGGTGAGACAAGTGCCTAACACCTATTGATTATTTACCAACATAGCGTCATGCTTGCAAAACTTATTGCGATCAAAGTTTTGCAACTATGTCTCGGACGACATCTGAGTAAGTATATTACTGATACAACTATCTTGTACACAGAATCTACTCAAATTTTTTCATCTGTATTTCTTATTTTTAGGGTTCCGTATCGGTATAAACGGAGCCCTATTTTTGCAATCACGTGCACAGTCAAAGAAACCGAATCCCGTACCGGGGTGGAACCTTTGTGCTACTGATGTCATATCGACATTCCATACATCTGCTAAAGAAATCATAGCGAAATTGATTATGAAAAGGTGCCACGCGATTTAGGCCCGAGGCCTACGAAGTGCAAAACTCGAACTCTATGTTGCCGTCCCGCTGACGCTTATGTCATTTAATACGCGAATGAAAGAGACGGTGCGATGCGAACTACGATTTGCCAGTTTCATAGTAGCCCCTCTGATTCTTCGACTGTAGTCTGCCGTCGGTAGTCTATTTTTGTAGTGTATAGCATCTGACAAACAGGGGTAAACAGGGGGTTGTTTATCGTACTACAAAATGTTCAATGTATGTATGCCACAGTGTAGCAAATTTTTGGGAATTCTTATGTAAAGTTCAATACAATCACAGAATTATAATTGAACTCTCAGACCTAATGGCTGAAGCACGCGAAGCCGCGGGTAAAATACAATATAAAAAAACAATAAAGTACTTACTGCCATTGCAATCATTATACTCCGACAAATATGGTATACAACTCGGTGTCACTAACCCTTGGTTGGCTGAAATATGGTCGCATAAATACAAAAACAGTATAAAAATGTAGAAAAAAAGTAGTAAACATTAATACCTTGTTCCCCGTACAGTCACCAGCACCATATCTGACACAACAAGCGTGCATAAATATCTGATACGACTCTATTTCTAGGGCCGTTAGGACGTGACAGATATTTATATTGACATCTATGTACAGTCAAGTGCAAAAATAAGTATCTATTCGAACCACTCAAAAATTATGTTACTACGGCCTCATTGCGTCGGAATAAGAGTCTGTGGTACACATTTTTGAAACTTTGAATAAGTACATATTTTTACACTTGACTACCTTACGGCACTAGACTGTACCCTTAGAGCAAGTTTTCGGTTACAAAATACGTCTCGATCGCGTTCGCGTTAAAATCTCAATTTGTATGGAAACACGAACATCGCAAACGTTCCGCTAGAGGCGCTGTTCGTGTTTCCATATCGAGACGTATTTTGTAACCGAAAACTTACACTAAGGGTACTGGCTGCTTGGAACAAAACGCTAGGCGTATCAATCATCAATATTACTTTGACACACACAACCCCAGAACGGCTACTACGAAATTCCAAAATCGAAGTTCGTATCGTACCATCCCTCTCACTCTCGTATTAAATAATATTAGCGTCAGCGGGACGGTACGATACGAACTTCGATTTTCGAATTTCGTAGTAGCCTTTCTGTCACGGACGTCAAACAAACTATAGTGAAACCGTCGAGTGACAAGCATAAACAATTAACACTTGGGGGCTGTTTCACCATCCATTGATCAGTGTTAACTGGCGGTTAGGTGTGATACCGTCTCTATTTGCTCGAGCCCCTTAGGGGCTGTTTCACCATCCATTGATTAGCGTTAACTGACAGTTAAATGTGATGCCGTCTCCGTCTATTCGAACAAAACGAATAGAGACGTCATCACATTTAACCGTCAGTTAACACTAATCAATGGATGGTGAAACAGCCCCTTAAAGTCAAGAGTGGTAATCAAACTTATGCATAGCATCGTAAAGTTAATATTCCACTAATTTATTAAGTATTGACGATCGGATGGCCAAGCGGTTAGAGAACCTGACTACGAAGCTTGAGGTCCCGGGTTCGAATCCCGGCCGGGGCAGATATTTGTATGATTAATACGAATGTTCGTTCTCGGGTCTTGGACGTTTAATATGTATAAGTATGTGTATCCGTTGCCTAGTATCCATAGTACAAGCTTTGCTTAGTTTGGGACTAGCTCAATTGGTGGTGTCAAGTGTCCCATGATATTTATTTATTTATCTTTTTTTTTGCATTTACTGACTCTTGCTTGTTACCCGACGACGTTCACAAAACCGCGCTGTGAACTAATTTTGTGCACCATTTTGATATAAAAAAATTAATTTTTTTTTAAATTATAACTGTTTATTTCATAACAATTTTACAATTAGTTAAATGATATTCCTAGCTAATAAAAGCTTTATTTTTAAAGATTTTAGTTGCTAGGCTATGAGTTAAATATAAAATATAATAAGAAACATGCAGTCTATACATAGATGTTGATGGATATTTATGCACGCTCCACTGTGGCAGATATTAATGCAAGTGATTGTACATAAACTAACATAACCAACACTGAAAAGGATCAAATATTTTCTACTTTAAAGAGGTAATGTGTGGTGAATTTTATTGCCAATTTAGTTTCCAGAAGATTAAGTACAACGACGAGCGAAGCGACCACAATGCGCGTCGAGCGAGCGAAGCGACTTAACTGCTCGGCTCAACGTCATTTCATTATTATCCCACGTTTATTAGCACAGCTGAAGGACAAGTTTACTCTCCTACCAGGGCTGGTTATGTTAGATTTTTATGTACGAGGATCAAGCTTGCTGTTGGCGCACAAAATTACAGGTTAAAAATAGCCTGAATGGCATCGAGAAAAATATGGTACGGCCGTACCTTTGTTTTGCTTGTCTTGGCGGGGGCACTGCCGTACCCCCAGATAATAACAGGGTCGTACAGTCAACGTCATAAATAAGTGACCATTTCTGTACCTTGCCGCTTTCAGTCGTTACACAATTTCGTACGGCTTTTCAAACATGACGTTAAAGTGACAAGGTACAAAAGTAATCACTTATTTATGGATTTGACTGTACCTACAAGGGGAAACATAAGTCGTCTTGTTTTGTTTTTAAACTTGAGCGATTTCCACTCATAATTCAACACACATTATCACCCTGTAGGTATCCTACTATCCATACTAATATTATAAATGCGAAAGCGGTGTGTTTGTATGTTTGTGTGTTTGTATGCTTGTATGTTTGTCCGTCTTTCACGTCGAAACGGAGCGACGGATCGACGAGATTTTTGGCATAAGATAGTTTATCGGCCCAAAAACGACATAGGCTACTTTTTATCCCGGAAAATGCACAGTTCCCGAGGGAACAGCGCGCGATAACCGAATCCCACGCGGGCAAAAGCTAGTAATATTATAAATTCGAAAGTTTCGGAGTCAGTGAGTATATTTGTTACTCCTAAAACATAGGCTACTTTTTATTCCGATATTCCCACGGGATAGGGATAAAATCTCGCAATAACAACCGCTGGGCTTAGAGTCATGAAATTTGACATGATTGTTTTAATGTAACGTCAATAACACTAGTCAGTGTAGTCGTCGATTTAACTTTCGGGAATTCCCATGGGAATTTTTAAAAATCACGAAATTTTAATTCAGTTGCTGGATCTAATGATTTACGTGTGCGGCGTGTCAGTACTAGTTAGGTATAACAATGAATTGTTTTGGATTGTTAATTTCGTATCCCACTACATTTCGCTGTCCAGTGTACTAAGCAGTGCGGAAACGAGCTAGTTTTTTTTTAATTATAATTGAAAGGACGTCGAACCTAATTAATTATCTTGAATTGTTATTTTCGTAACCCTGGCGAGTGGTGGCTGGCGAAATTTTCCTTTATTACTAGGTATATAAGGGGTGTTAAATTTAAGACGACATTTAATAGATCCCGGTGACCTCTGCATAAATTCAGACAAGATCACCACTCTCAACGCACACCATTTTTGTTAAAAAAAATGTCATTAGATTTACCTACACCTAACAATGAGAACTCGATTAAACCATAAATACACGAATAAAGAACATAATACATATACATACATAAAGAAGAAAGAAAGAAATAGTTATTTGTGCAACAAGAGAGCAAAGTTGTTTTTTGTTGCGAGTGTTGATTTTGAATCCCGAGTAAGCGAAGGATTCTATAATTGAATCACGAGCGTCAGCGAGTGATTCTAGGTTAGAATCCTGAGATCAGCAAGGGATTGAAATACACGAGATGCAAAAAAACTTTGGTCTCGTGTGACACATACAATTTTTCACCTCAGCAGCGAGAACATAATTTAAATGTAACATAAGAATAAAACCACATATGTCACACCTGTTTACAAAACAAACACATTTTTTAAAAATAGAATCCGATTATTATCAAATATAATAATTACATTTAAAACCATAAAAAGACTCCAGTAGCTACAATACAAATCGCATACTCATAACATGCAATCTTAACTTCTTGTACTAATGTCACACTTATTTTTTAATACTGCAAAAAGCCTCATCTCGGGGTTATTGAAAAGGTTGAACAATTAAACCTTTAAATATGATTTTTATTAAGATTTCTATTACATAAACATAAATAGATTTGTTAAAAAATCATTCAATCTATCAAATAATAATTATACTGTAGAGGCAGTATACGGAATTTTTTTTAATAAAAAAAAAACAAGAGAAGCGGCTTTCGTGCAACGAGGTTGCATACTTTATTAAAAGATCGAGAAAATTTACATTTTGGAAATATTTCGATATATTTTTAATACCAAAAATTTAATTTAAGTTTGTAATCGACAAATTTGATCCTATCTCTTGCTTTTTTCGAGTTGAAGTGAAATGACAGATCAAAGTAAAGTTCAAATATTTGGAATTCAGTGAGTAGACCCAACACTATACTCAGCATTTAAAAAAATAATTAAAAAGTTACTTCAACTCGAAAAAGCAAGAGATAGGATCAAATCTTGTCGATTACAAACTTAAATTAAATTTTTGGTATTAAAAATATATCGAAATATTTCCAAAATGTAAATTTTCTCGATCTTTTAATAAAGTATGCAACCTCGTTGCACGAAAGCCGCTTCTCTTGTTTTTTTTTTATTAAAAAAAAAATCCGTATACTGCCTCTACAGTATAATTATTATTTGATAAATTGAATGATTTTTTAACAAATCTATTTATGTTTATGTAATAGAAATCTTAATAAAATCATATTTAAAGGTTTAATTGTTCAACCTTTTCAATAACCCGAGATGAGGCTTTTTGCAGTAAAAAATAAGTGTGACATTAGTACAAGAAGTTAAGATTGCATGTTATGAGTATGCGATTTGTATTGTAGCTACTGGACTCTTTTTATGGTTTTAAATGTAATTATTATATTTGATAATAATCGGATTCTATTTTAAAAAAATGTGTTTGTTTTGTAAACAGGTAGGTATATGTGGTCTTATGTTACATTTAAATTATGTTCTCGCTGCTGAGGTGAAAAATTGTATGTGTCACACGAGACCAAAGTTTTTTTGCATCTCGTGTATTTCAATCCCTTGCTGATCTCAGGATTCTAACCTAGAATCACTCGCTGACGCTCGTGATTCAATTATAGAATCCTTCGCTTACTCGGGATTCAAAATCAACACTCGCAACAAAAAACAACTTTGCTCTCTTGTTGCACAAATAACTATTATTCACAACACAAGTCACAACAATAGTATTAAGTACAAATAGACAACACGTAGGAAAGTATGTGTCATTGCGGTTGTGAATAGGACACTGGCTCAGCATAATGCTGAAGCGTTAATAACATCAGTAAAGTACTCGAATATAGAACCGAATAAGATCAAATTTGGTGTGGAGATAGTTTGAGAATCTGGGAAACACGTACATTTTGATCCCGGATAATTGCTAGATCCCGCGGGATACCGATAAACATATTCTTCGCAGGAGCCATGGCAAAAGCTAGTTGATTATAAGTGGAAATCGTGGAAGTTTAAAACATGACATTAAGTAGCTAATTGACGTCTTTGAGTGTGGCTAGTCGCTTAATAACTATATTTTATAGCTAAAGGTGTACAAAAGTGCATTAACTAGTGCAGCTGAGGTCCAAGTGCAAAGTGCAAATAAGTGCAAGGATACGCAATTTAGTGTAAAAGCTACTAAAAATGTGCATATGACTTACGATAATTACTAAAAAACATTAAACAAATACAGTTTAAATCATTTTAATATGCAAAATCTCGATACAAAATTAGAAAAATATAAAACTCACTGTAGAAAAACACTTTGCAACAAAACAACTGATTAAATCATTAAACACTGACACAATTTCACTATTCACTTAAAAACCGCGTGCAACAATTGATTAAGCATTTTAATTATCTTTCTTATCGTCCGCTTCCATTTTACTTAACATTTCAAGAATCGCATGAGGTTTTCTGCCATTAAATCCAAGTTTTATATTTTAAATCAAAAACGTATGTGTCCCCCTTTGCACGATTTCATTTATAATTCTGTTATTTTTATCATTCTAGATAAGTTCGATCGATTATGCGTTTTACGAGCATTTCTTCTCTCTCCATTTCCTTCCTCTTTTCATCCTTCATATGCATTAGCTATCACTTCAGTGTTCCCTGTGCAGTCAATCTTAACTTATACTTATAGATAACCTACCCCCTTATTCATAAATACTTTCTTAGCTTCTGTTAACTTAAAACTTATTTGTCTTATCTGTGTGCTATAAGAGGTCTGTCGATTTAAGCCTGAAGCTATCAAACAACGGCTTCTTAAAACCGAAACTGTCTTCTTCAACTTTGAAAGTGCTGGCGTCATTAACATAAGTAGAGCTACTTTTCGAAAATTCCAATTGAAATTGCTGGTTTATGGTTAAGGGGGTTATATCCTTCTCGTCAATCTCTCTTGCTTGCTCATCATGGATCCTTTACTTGTCATTGTTGACTATGAAGTCCGCATAGTCACCACCCGGACTTCCAGACAGGAGATTCTCTTTTGGCACCTTGCGTCTGAGTTGGCGGACCCTGTTCCGTACATCAGCTTGAAGTCTCCGACGATGACCATCCGGGTGCTGGCAGCACAGTGCATCGCCTCCTGCAAGCACCAATCTTTTTAAAACATCGAACAAAAACTACAACAGTACACATGGCACGAGAGCAATTTTTTTCAAGAACGGTTGCCATTTCGTATAAACATTCTTATGAACTACTTTTTAAGATTGGTAGCAAAAGGCGATTCACTGTGATGCCAAAAACAAGTATCACAGAATATTACACACACAATTAAACTTTGACGTTGCCTATATATATCTCAATCGCATTCGTAGTTTTAGTAGATCGCATAATAATTCAAAAAAAATCCAAATTAAAAGCTAATCTATATCAATCAAAAATCCTTCTAAAATGTTAATTTTATCTCATTATCGATGCAAAAAGTGCATAGTAAAACAGCATAATATAACAGTAACAGAAGACCCAAAAGCACAAAATGTAGACCTAACAAATCCATACCCATCTCGACATAGTCAGTAATTCCCATATCCATTGTTCTTCTCATTCTATACGACAAATGTCTGAAGTACGCTGGTCTATCTTGCTGGAAGAGTCCCGTGTAAACATCACGGGCATAATCTTTGGCACGGGCATCCCTATAGAACTGGCAGAAGATTTTGTCTCTCGCGATGCAACCAGCACCGTTCCCGGAGACCGAGCAAACGCAGAAGAAGCAAATACTAGTGTTACTGTAGTCTAAGAGGGACTCCACGTCAGTCCCAACGTCTATGTCAGTATCGTTGGCGGCCATGCTGTTGCTATAGTACGAGAAGCCGCGTTTGCATTTCGCATCTGGATCGTAGGGGATCTCGTCATTGTGCCACAAGTATTCTGCGAGGGTAAAGTTTTATTTAGAGATGCGCAAGGTACTTTACGCAGAAAAAGTAACGTTTTTGAATTGACGCCTGTATTTAATTTCAATCTTCATAAAATTTCAATACGGGAGACTTTATATCAAAATAAATTATTAGGAGCAAAATTCCAAAAACTTGGCAATCAAATGATGCTGACAATCTATCGCGTCGCTTCAGAAAAACGTTTTATAATGTCGGCTTAAGCCACATTATGACCATGAAAAAACAAGGTTGATATTCGATGCACTATCTATTTAGTCTGGCTATAAAACTCCGCTATACAAGGTTACTTTTTTAGTCACCATCTAAATTCCGATATAAAGTTCAGTATCGTTGTTAGAATAATTGAAACTTTATTCTTTTTTATCACACTTTGGCGAAATCAAAGGAGAGTTAAGATTTTCACCAGTACTTACATAAAGATTTTGAAATTTAGGTTTTTCTTCAGAATCCGTCAAATCATATAAATGTTAACGATTCAATGAAAACACACTTAGTACTTAGTACTTACACATATACTTTGATTGATACTGAATAACATAGCCAAATTTTAATGGTGACTAAGAATCCAGTTTCTATAACAAAACCGTGTAATTGTACAAACCTAGATTTTGGATTCACAGTTCCTTGTAGTTATTCGAATCTGTGAGTTTTAAGCCAACAAAAATATGCACTTTAAAATAACGAAACATCTAACGAAACATGCGCTAAATGTGCTTCTTATTTGCACAACTTTGCATCTCAGCCACACGGTTCTTACCACCGTCTCTCCTGATATTATAAGAGAGAGTCCTCTCATGATCAAACGCTAAGTTCTTATTAAATTCATCGGTGATCGTCGCCATCCTTATGCACTCGTTCACATTCCTCGCTGGACGGTTAGAACAGTATTCGTCTTTGCCTTCAACTGAGCAAATACAAATTTGGCAGGACTCATCAGAAGTCAGCATGTTCATGTGAGAACGACGTGCGTCATCACTCGTTTTATTTGACACTTCCACCAGCGCTTTCTTTGCAATTCTGATGACTGTTCGGCCTCTCACGCATTTTAAGCCAAGATCTTTTACTTCTTCTGGCTTTGGCAAGTCGGGATTGTAAAAGAATTCTAAAAATTGGCAATCGTTATACTAAGCTACTTTAGCTGTTAATTATTTACTACAATAAGACTGGTTTCTGTAGCTAGGAATCTAACTTTGCGTGCTTGACACTGATAATTTGTTTTGTTATCCTGTCTTAGAAATAGAGAATATCTAAATTGGTCTACTACTATTACTATATACAAACCTAAACACTATTGTTTATTGATACTCTTCTGCTCTCCTTTGCGCTCATCTTGATACCCTCTAAGAGCATTTTCTACACTCAATCTGCTAATTTTATTTACTAATAATGTCATTGAGCATCAACACTTTTAAATTTAGGTCAGTTTGTCGTCACAGGGTGTCGTCTATTGGGTTTTAGCATGTCAAATACTACATTTACTTTAATACTTAGGTACTTACTCGTAGTAAGTTAGTAACCAATTTAGATAAATTCCGGTTACTAATATTCAGACTCGATTTTAATTCTTTCCATTTGTTAAGTCCACTTCAATTTGTTCGTTTTGGGTTGGGAAGGCTATGACTATTTCCAAATAGTTTGTTATCATCATCATCCTAGCCTATATACATCCCACTGTTGGGCGCAGACCTCCTCTCAGAATGAAAGCGCTTGGCCCGTATTTCCCACGCGAATTCAGTGCGAATTCAAATTCACACACACCATTACTTCTCAGGTTTGTCCAGGTTTTCTCAAGACGAATCCCTTCACCATGCAATTTCGCATATGAATTTCGAAAAACTTCGAGGTGCAAGCCCGGGTTTGAAACCACGGTCCTCTGCTTGAGAGGCCATAAGTCAAACCACTAGGCCACCAGGCCACCACGGCTTTATACTAAATAGTTACCTACATAAGCGCATCTAAGATCCATCAAAAAAACTAGAAATGTCGTTTGCTTATTTGTGGCTAATTCACAGCAAAACATCTGAACGAATGTCGGTGAAATTAACTCCAAAGAATATTTCCCTTAAAACCCTAAGTGAACTTTTCTTCAAATATTTTCTGAAAACTTTACTATCTTAAGATTAATGTTATAGATCCTCACCAGCTTCAGCTTGGAGGAACAGTCCGAGGAGGAATACCAGGAGGCACGCCAGCTTGAGATCCATGGCGGTGTTGGTGGTTCGACTGATGTGTCCAATGCATCGAATTACGCAGTTTTATACCATTTTCTGCTTCATTGCATGCATTGATGTTTTGTTCGGGAAAAGGGGACGGACTTGAGGCGGTAGATTTTTTAAATGCTTTATTTTATTTTCGTTATTTTGCCACAGATTACATAATTGTTGTAGTTACAGATTTGACAGCCGCTATGACCTAATGATTGTGTAAGTAGAAACATCATATGCTCGGAAAACAACAGAAAAAACATCTTTCAACCCGGCAGCAGCACACACACATAGGTACATGTTTTATTATCCTTTTTCCTCCTGTTATGAAATGCATCAGTACATCAGTTGATATTTTCTCCCACGTAACATGAGACTAGAGGCGCTAATAACATAACTACTCTTAATATACCGTAAGTCCCGTAAGTAGTAAGTATTGGTACGACAAACATAAAAGTAAGATAACTGGACATGACGTCTACCAAACATATAGAAATGACCATAGTAAAAGTCTCACCGTTTTTGAGAAATTTATACTAACTTTTGAGCATATTGAGTTATATTCGGAATTGATGATTTTTGTCATTTATTTTTATTGGAAACTAATCTTAAATAGTTGTGTTATCAAATGCAAAATAAAACATGAAGAAAACTATATTGTGGTTGGTTTTTTATTTACTTTTTATTCAAATTTAAATTCATCGAAGTGTGAATGTATTTAAAATTATACACAAAGTTACAGTGGTTGGAAGATAACCATACTTTACTTCAATTCACTTTAGATTGGAATTAAATAGCTATATTTTTTTTTCCTTATACGGACTTAAATTAAAATAAGACTGAAGCCGCAGGTTCACGGTGGATGCAAGCCGCTGCCAACCGAAGCAACTGGAGGTCTATGGGGGAGGCCTATGTCCAACAGTGGACGTCCTACGGCTGAGATGATGATGATGATGATGAACACTGTTAAAAAAACTGCTAATAGTGCTAATAGTGTGTCTGTTTTGGCTAATGTGTTAACTGAAAAGTGTATAAGTATTTATTCATCACACTTGCTCGTAAACAGTGTCGTAACATGCAGGCTACCTTGGCTGCAACCCCCCAAATAAAACCCTCGACCTTAATGTGCTTGTCATGAAACCCGTGGTCGAGCGGCGCTGCCAAGAGCACAGCCTAAGGTATCGGCAATAACTATTTGGAAGAATTATATTTTTTCTTTTACAAATATAAAATTTTACTTGCAAATGTGATGAAAAACCTCAGTCTCTTCGGGCTTCTAATAGGCTCTCGTTCGTGATTCCTTATTGTTTAACATTTAAATAAATATTTAAAACAACCCTTTTTAACTTACTTTGCAGCAATACTTTACATACATACATTATTAATGTTGTCACTATTAGGTAGGTTTTTTTAATAACTTTGTCCAATCCCTAATCCGTCCCTGCGTTAACTGAATGAAGTTAACCACACAATGTTAACTACAATAAGACGAGCCGCCATTAAATGTTATCGCCACCTGCGCCGGCGCAGATGTGATAGACAACGCTCGTTTCACATTCCATTTTACAAAAAAAAACTGCCAGCCCAGTGGTTTGACCTATGGCCTCTCAATCATCGGGTCAAGGGTTCAAGCCCGGACTCACACCTCTTTTGAAATTTATACACGAATATGCATTTCAAATGAAATTGAGAAAATTCCTTACTTTTGCCTTTAATTGTGTAAGGGTTTACTTACTTGTTAACAAATATCGTTCACACAATTTGGCGAATTTAGAAACTACATTTTTATTTTTAGAAACCGTGGTAACCATTAGGTTTGATTTATGACCTCTCAAGGTTCAAATCGTAGGTTCAAATCTGGGCTGGCACCTATGAGTTTTACGAAATTCGTGTTCAAAATTACATTTTAAATTTAGTGGAGGGCAACTTGCGCAAACTTGCGAAGCAATTCAATGGGCTCTTGCAATCGTCACATAATTTACACTAGAGTCATTAGGGGTAACCGTACGCAGTAGGTATGTATGTGCGCACCCTTTTTATCTACAAAGGGCAGAGGAATAAGTTGTGATATGCTTAGGGAACTGAAAGGTGTTATAACAAGAACCTAATTTATCTACGAGATTGCGATATCGGATCGTTCATTTATTTTTCAATAAAAAAAATGAATTCGGCGTTTAAACTATAACTTTTGTCATCTTGATTTTTTTCTCATTAACCATTTTTTTAGTGTCAAAGTTCTATGTATTATTACTTAATTTAATTATTGTTTCAATAAATACTTTATTATATGCAATGAATTCTTTTGTCTTTATTCCTTACTGTTTAATTTTGACGTGGGTTTAAATCCTTAAGTGCGCACACTTGACCCGAACGACTCTATGTTTCGTTTTGTATCTAACTCGTTACCTCCACACGTTCCTGAGAAAAACAATTTTGTATAAAAACTTTTCGTCTAATAGCATAAATCATAATAATTATCGTCTCGACCTACGGCTGATTTGATAATGATATACTTCAGACTTGTCTCAGATTTAACAGCAAACTTACTCAATACCAAAATAAAACGATATACAAATATTACATCTGTAATTTTTTAACAATAATTATGTATCAAGTGTTTTATTTAGGCATTTAGGTATACTAGAATTTTGGTTGTTAACAGAAAAAAAGGTAAGAAGATTTCATCATCATCCTCATATCGGCCGTAGGACGTCCACTGTTGGACATAGGCCGCCTCCAGTTGCCTTCAACCAGATCATTCGTACAAGATGACAAATGACAACCCTGGCGAATACTTTAAATCACTGTCCTAAAAGTAAAAGAACGGCATAAAGAAATTAGACCTAATTTGAGCCATTGTCTTCGCGCTCAAAACTCAATTCAAAATAGTTTTTCCTGTTACTACATACAAAACAAATAGCATACCTACTTAAATATAGAGAGACAACTGACAAGACAGAGAGATAATCTTTGCTCTTTCAGGCAATAACAATATCCTCCTTGTTCTCAATAAGATATAGAAAAGAATACCGCTGATATTGTCAACTTGAATGCCAGTTATTATTTTTAAAGCAATTGTTGCTGATTTTCTTTTCTATTTTAACAGGGCTACGAAAAAAATGCAAATAATCAGTCTTAAATAAATACAGAAGTACTTAATAAATATAGGTGCCTAAGCAAGTTATTTAAAGATTTATCCTTAAATTATTGTCTTCGATATCTGAATAACTACAACTGCTTCATTAATCACTATCTTAATATGGCATAAGTTTAACTGACAAAAAATACTTTCAAAAATCTGAAAAGCATACAAGAAACACATTTAAAACACCACAAATTTTAACCGTACCTCTTTTTTCGAGCTTTTTGATCCGATTTTCATTTGACAGAAGTAAATTTCTAATATAAACCGTTTAAAAGTATTTGTTTTAAATAAAACGCGTATGTATGAGGCCAAAAGAACGTAATTTTTTGAGTAGGTAGTGTTATTTCTGTTGCATTCGTTTTTATACAAAAGTCTAGTTTGTGCCACACAGCGACGCCAAATGAGTTTTACTCAAATAGGACTTTTGTATGAAACCAAATTTACGCGACCGAAAATACGCGACTCACAACTCATGAAAATAATTACGTTCCTTTAGCCTCACCCTTAACCAGAACCCTTAAAAGAACTACTTTTCTGTCATGGCACCCAGAATATTTAATAAATAACCGGCACTTCATAACATTTACTCAGTTGTTACAAAGAAACAACAACAACAAACAAATTGTCACTAAACTAAACTGTCCCAACTCAACATGTCAGCTCGTAGCCGTTGGAACCAATACCTATACAATAGTAGATTGTACAACAAGAGCATACAACGGGCCAAGACGTTCATATAGCCACCCGAGCTGGTATGGCGAGGGTGGATAGACACGTCGAGGGGAAAATGGGTTTAATGCTCGAGTTTTACACTCTGCTTTTCACTTCGATTGCGAGGAAATGAAATAGCAACAGTGGAAACAATTGTTCACCTACTATGTACATTTTATTTTTGATGAATTACTATTTAATTATATTTTTTTTAGTTTTATTGGTTTATTTTGATTGATTTGATTGATTTTTACTTTTATACAAATTAAAAATTATGAAAAAAATATATATAAACTTCTTTGTTTGTGGCTGTTGACACCTGATTGCCTTGGTCTTAGACGAAGATTTTATTTTATGCACTAGAGCATTTAAAGTCATTTTATGTCGCCTAGATCCAGCATAAACACGAACTTTACGAGCATGAGAAGTGAAAAATACTTTTTTCATGGCCACTGGTATTTGGAGCTATAATAAAACCTAAAAATAAACTATTTTAAGCGTTAAAAAAATACTGTTTACTTTTCTAAAGTAGGTACTGTTCGTTTTATTTCTCTGACCTTATACTTTAGTTTTACGTATAAAAAGTTGGGTAAACCACTGGAGGCGTAGTTAAGCCGGCTTCACTTGGCCGTTTGCAGAATTCTGTCTTTTCTTTCAAATTGGTCTGAACTTCAGGTGAAATAAAAATAATTCGGTCAAACAATAGTCATAGTAAGTAAACCATAAAAATACTAGTCGGCGTTTCCTGAAATACACTTTTGAATGCCAAATCGTGTGCGCTATTTCAAATTGCGTAGGTAAATACCTTCTTACACTACGATTTGTAAATTAGCTTATTTCTATTTACAAATACTTAACTTTTTAAAACAAAAATATATCACTAGAAAACATCTTAAACATCCCACAGCCTTCAGAACTACTTTGTCCTATCTCTTCAATTGTAGGCCATATTCTAACCACCTCGTCTGGAGTGAGGTTGTGTATGGAGGCTAGACTCCAATATGGGCATGCGAGGGACACCCATGGTTTATATGGGCTCAGTCTTCTGTCGTGCGTGAGGTTCAGACCAAGGGTCTTTCTGGCTATGAGGTACGTGAAGTATACGTCTTCCATGTTGATAAGAGGTACTTTTAAAGCTGCTGTCATGATGTCCTGGAGGTGTTTGCCTGAAATGAAGTTTTGAGATTTAATGTCTTGTCTTAAAATATTGTAGAAGACAATTTTTGATTAATATTATATGCAATAGTTGTATTAGAGGGGTGAAAAAGGCGAGTGGCGTGGGTTACGATGTGAGCGTAGCGAATATCTTAAAAAGAAGACGCCACGAGCTTTTTTTGACTTAGGTATTTATATCAAAGCTTGAGCTATATATTCACGACTCGCACGCTAGTTCTTAAAGAAACAACTCGAGTCGTTCAGTCGAGACAATATAACGAAAGCGGTTTTAGCGTGCCGTCCTTAAATAAATAAATAAATAGCACGAGACACTTGACACCATTGAACTAGTCCAAATGAAAATGAAAATGAAAATGAAAATGAAAATGAAAATCTTTATTTAAATCAAGTTCATTCAAAGTAAGTTGAGCTTGTGTTAAGAGTAACAGACAACGGCAGGCAGGCAGGCGGGAGGGTAGGCAGGCAGAGGTAGTAATAGGCAACGGATAGATAACTGTGTTACAAATAAAGTTGTGTTAAATACTTGTGATGTCTAGATTTAATAATAATGTAAATCTGTTTAAAAAATAATATATACCTCGTTGAGTTTCTTGCCGGATTCTTCTCAACAGAGGCCGAACAGGTGGTAGATTCTTTTTGACATTCATAAGTGCTTGTTATAGCCTAAATTGAATAAAGATATTTTGGCTTTGACTTTGATATATTTAAAAATATAGATACATACTTAAATACATAGTACCTGGGCGACCGAGCTCCGCTCGGGCTAAAACTCGGTAACCAACGTTTTACCAGATATAAGACCAAGATAGGTTAATTTTTCATCCCCGAAAACCCAATTTCATCAAAACCGTTGGAGCCGTTTCCAATATTCTAATTATATATGTATTTATATACATACAAGAATTGCTCGTTTAAAGGTATTAGATAGATAGATTAAACGCCCAAGGACTCGAGAGCAAACATTGATATTTTTATCTGCCCCCTCCGGGGATCGACCTCAGGCTTCGTTTCAGGTTTTCTAACCACTGGGCTATTCAGCTATCCTACTTTAGATTATTGCTTGAGAAAGAGACGGTGCGATAAAAACCACTCGCGTTTTTAATCCAAGTGCGTGCTGACAAAGTGAGCTTAAGCCTAACTCAGTATTTTTTTTTACTTCGTACCTTTAATGATATACCCCGTCCCAGACAAGTATTCTGGGATGACGTCTTCGGGGAACAGCCACCGAGGGAGGTACCATTTCGTGTACTCGTCTCTGTGAGGCGCGTTGTTCTCTTTCTTATACCCTAGAATTTGGGAGGATAAGTTTTGTTAAAAAAAAGTACAAGCTTTTGAATTACTTTGCTCACCTGTGGCCTTATGATAGCTATGTCTTTGCACTGTAAGAACACATACAATTCCAACTATCGACAGCACACTACACTGCGAGTTTCAAACTCAATAACTAGAGTTCATCTTCAGAGCTATGAGAGAAAAGAGAGAAAGAGAGAGAGAGAGAGAGAAAGTTGCTCTTCAGAACTACGTATAATTGCCAAATTTCGTGTAACTACCACAATAAAAAGTGATTGATAATCAAGTTCAAAGTATACTCGTAGATACACAGTTACAGGTGAAGTTGACATAAGCGTGTTCGAAAAGAACTCCGAGCAAAGCTCGATCGTCCAGTTAGATTACCTAGTAATGCAGCCTCTTTGTTGTCATCAAGAACTGTTCTCAGGGTCCAAGGGTTGACCAGGACATCATCGTCAGTCTTGAACACATAGTGCGCGAGAGGACACCTCTTGAGGGTCCACTGCATCATCAACGCCACCTTCAGCGTCAGATTCTGGTAGTGATCTTGGTATTCATGGACTACCAGGTCGCTGTGCTGCTTGGCTTCGATATAGGTGTCTACCTGGAAGGAATTAGAATAAGTTTTTGTTAAAATACAAGCTTTTTGCTGACTGTACTTGCATTGTCATCTAAACTACATTTCCGTACCAAATTTCAAGTCGATGCCGTAAGTAAACTATTGAGGAGTTCCCTCTTGCGGAGACGATCTCAGCTGGACCACCAGGATGTCACTACCAGATTATTATAATGTCACCAGATTTACATAAAGTATGCCCAATTTCAAGTCGACTCCAGAGGTCGGGAAATGTGTCAAATGTTGCTTCCAAGATTTGACCCAAACTGACAGGACAACTTATAAATATATTTTTTTTATTCGTCTGGAAGACAAACGAGCATGTGGGTTCCTGGTCGTAAGAGATCACCACCGCCCAAACATCTGCACACAGGGGTATTGCAGATGCGTTGCCAACCTAGAGGCCTAAGATGGAATACCTCAAGTGCCAGTAATTTCACCGGCTGTCTTACTCTCACGCCGAAACACAACAGTGCAGCACTGCTGCTTCACGGCAAGATTAGAGAGCAAGATGGTGGTAGCAATCCGAGCGGACCTTGCACAAGGTCCTACCACCTGCATGAGAATGATATTTGGGTGAAGCCGACGTTTTTGCCACAAGACGTATAATCTAACTGTCCGCCATATTTTTTTTAAACATAATGGTTATACATTAATAATATATTTCAACCATATCATTGTATTCCCTAAGAAATGGTGAACCGCGGCCACAGAAGATGTTTAAATAAATGCATAAACTTGGAAAGTCATAAATTATTTTACTACAAAAATGACCAAATTTCCACAAAAAACGGATGTCCGCTTTTGTAATAGTGCACTTGTGCAATCTGTAAAACCAAATAAAGACATCTCTGGTTCAACGTTATGAAATAATAGTTACGCAGCCGCCTTTAAATATCGTTTCGTGTTTTCTAAGAAGTGTGGATTGTGGAGTTAAACAGTAAGTGGATTTGTATCTGAATAGTGGCGACACCAAAGCCTTATACTATATATATTATTATACCTTGTCCATGGTCGGTCATAATCATAAGGCGGTAGTTAACTTCGTTCGGAGGGAAATGTGTCCCACCTTATACGCGGAGTGCATTTTTTGAGATTCCGACGTAAGTTTTTAATTAATCTCTGTTATTGCATTTGCGCGCTAAAGAGCTTATTTATCGAATTATTAAAGGTTCCTTTTGACTTTATGCCACTTTGCGATACCAGTGGCGCAGAATTTGCGCCCTTTTACTGTGCGCTACCGAATAAAGCACACATAAGTTTTTGATTTTCAGGTCGTTTTCTTTTGCTTCTGACATGGTTTCCATAGCACTGATGATAAAAGAATAACTTTCTTTTTATCTTTGGGTTTTTTACCCGAATGGATCAAATCTTAACGTGCTTTATGTTTATGTATTATTAGCATGAAATTATCACCAAGGTGCCCCCAGCACGGCAGGCAAAAACAACTTCACACCCGGTCACGCCCTTCGAAACGGAGGAGCAGCGCCGAGCAGGAACACTTTTGGCTCAGTACCACTACCATGAGTTTACAGTGACCGTACTCGATAGCAACGGCGTAAATTATTTGTATAGAGAATTGTACAGCGCCTCTACAAATAATTTACGCCGTCGCTATCGAGTACGGTCACTGTAAACTCGTGGTAGTGGTACAGGGTTCGGTGCAGGATGGTCGTACCTACTTGTCCGCGTTAATAATTATTTTGGAATTTATTTTTTGTTAACGATATTATTAATAATAATTGTTGATATAACAGTTTTATTCTGATTTTCCCCAAGAGTATATTGATATATACAATTACAACCTTAAACGAAATACATTACTATACATTTACCTTCCTTCCTTCCTTCCTTATTACATTTACCTTCTGCGCGCTAGTGTAAGCTATTCGTGATTATGAGAGTTAATTTAATAGTACATTACTGTAAAGGCCGGGAAGTATGGGGTTACCGGCCAAGCAGATATATGTAGATAGGATAGGGATGCGAGGCCGGCAACCCCACGTTCCGGCCGAGGCTTGTATAGTGCTTTTCTCAAACATGACATGAAATATAATAAAAAAACAAGAAATCAAGTTGGCGGGACGCCAGTCTGGTCGCCCTGTTGCGTGCGCGCATGTCGCGCTGGCTGCTGGCGCGGCGGCTGCGGGCGATGGTGCTGGCGATGGGCGTGCGCCGTGTCGCAGAGCGCGCGTTGTCACAAAAGACAACGCCATCTATGACCCAGACTTACCAACTGATCATCGTCAGAACCCAGTCCCAGGAAGAAGTAGGTCTGCTGGTGCTTCCCCCACGTACTTCTGATGACGTCACGCTGCTGCCAATGTGAAGGGGCACTGGTCACCATAACCAGGACTGGTACTTCCTTCAGCTCGCAAGTAGATGAGGGTTCTATGAGAAGGTTACTGCAATTATGAGGTTTAGTAATTGATAAGAAAAGTGAGAGTAACGGATAATATAAGTGAAATTTGAGCAAAGTGAAGTGAAAAATTGAGTATGGAGATACTCGCAGCTGGACTTCTGGAATAACCAACCAAACCATCCCAGCCTATATACGTCCCACTGCTGGGCACAGGCCTCCTCTCTGAACAAGAGGGCTTGGGCCATAGTTCCCACGCGGCCCCAGTGTGGATTGGGAACTTCACACGCACCATTGAATTGCTTCGCAGGTTGTGCGAGTTTCCTCACGATGTTTTCCTTCACCGCAAAGCTCGTTTCAAAATGTAGCCGTGTGAGCCGGGGTTTGAACCCACGACCCTCTGCTTGCGAGGCGATAGGTGAAACCACTAGAGCACCACGGCAGGGCATTTTCCTGGTTCAAAAAATCTTTTGTTCGAGGGCGGTAGGTATAAGCGCTCGCGTTCTCATGATGTAAGATGAAGCGACGTGTCGGGTTACCTTGACGGAGTTCAGCTATCATTCGTGGCAGACAAAACGAAGTACCAATCAGCAGTAACTGTTCTACGTAGCCCGAAACATAAACTCGATTTAAGACGTGAGTTATCCGGTACAAAATCATTTAATAACCCACATGTTATCGAAGTAGTGCTGCAGACTCCGGTTGAAACGGAACTGCTCCAAGTTCTGGTCTGGTGGTGGCGGTGGCAGCAGCGCCTGACTGACTAGGTGGCTGCACCGCCAGGATGCATACAGAGCCGCCAGGGTCACCAGGATGCAAGGGAGGCCTTTACGACTAGCTGGAAGGAATAAAGATTTTTTTTACATCAGACTGACGGTGATTGACTCTATCTCACCTGATGATAAATATCTAAGGCGTATTATAAAGTTAATGATTATATCATGGACAGGGATATTTGGAAATAATTGTCCTACTCCTCCTCCTCCTGTCCTGTGTACTGAGTCTAACAACTGGTAGCATGGTGTACGGTTGTGTCACTCTGAAGATGAGCTCTGGTTGAGTTCGAAACGCGTCAGTGTAGTGTGGTGGTGGTGATAGATGGGTTTGTGTGATTTGTGTGTGTTATTACAGTGTGGAGGTGGAGGAACTGCATGAACACGCATATTTTGCATAAGCTTAGCTATCGTAAGGTCGCGGGTGAGCAAGGAAATTCTTTTAGTTCATTGAAAATTAGACTTTTACTAACTAATACCGATTTATTACCTGACAAGCAATAACTGCCCATTTCATTTTTCTACTCAATATTTTATTTGATTTGATTGCCCGTTTAAAAAATTCTTACGTATCATTTCTATTTAGTTTATGAGCAGTAATTTTACTGTTGAACTTATAAATGAACATGCATTTTGTAATTTTTAACTTAGCAATTCTACAATGTACAACTGCCGCTTTAAAGCAGTACCATAAACTATTCTAACTCTTCTGACTAACTTCTAACTTCTGATTGTAGTACTTCTACTGTAATTAATGTAATATTTGCATGCTACTATTTAATATGTCAACTATTAAATACATATAGCAGAATAAGTTTTCTGATTGATCTGTATCATCCTTTGTAATCTAATTATTCTAAGCAAATAAAAAAATATTATTATTATTATAATTAAGTTCTTCTCCGGGACTCAAACTATCTGTAGGTAAGGTACCAAATTACATCTAAATCGATTCAACAGTTTAGACGTGCAAAGGTAACAAACAGAGTCCCACTAGTATTAGAAAGAAAAAGTTTAATCGACAAACTTGTAGGTAGCATACATCAGGTACTTATAATTAATGTTTAATTAAGGTCAACTTAAAGCTAGCCGAAAGGGCTGGCAGCTCAGCAATGCTGAGGTACGGAACCACAGCGCTGATTTTCAGCTGCAGCCAAATAGGGAAAAAAATGAAATATGTTATACATATATGTTGTACATTATGGCCGTCTGACGGAGATTCTGCAAAGGGATAAGTTAGCCTTTGTACATGTTATGTATCTCATTATTTGACAGTGGAATTATTTCTACTTCTTTATATAGGTATTTCACTTATTTCTAAATGTTTACATGATACATGGTGATACTATACAATTACAATATCGCCAATTAACTGACGCTTTAGCATATGATCCTTTAATTTTAGCTTAAAACTAGCAAAAGAGAGCGTATTACAAATGCGTAAGTTTGTAAGTCTGTTTGTTTGTTTGTTACCTCATCACGTCTAAACCGCTGAACCAATTTAGGTGAAATTCAGTTTACAAATAGTGACAAAACCGTCTGGTGTACGGCAAAAATGCAGTTTGTAGGTCACCTTAGTTTCATAAAAAGACTGAGAAAGTACATTTTCAAAAGTAAATTTCTATATTTAATACAATATTTTTTCGCTGACTGTACTTGCATTGTTAAAGCAAGAAAGAAAGTAAAGTGTCTAGAAAATTTGACAAACAAATATTCGGGTCTTTTATTTTATTTAATAGGTATATACAGACCCACAATATACTATTGCTTAGTTTGGGACTAGGTCAATTGGTGTCAAGTGTCCCATGATAATTTATTTTTATTTATTTTTTGTATATAAAAAGTTCAGAGCCACTCAGAGCTGGTTTTAGTTTTTAAGAATGTTTTCCGAATTTACGTCACTTATCCCGTCATCGAAAGGATTAGTTGAACAGAACGGAAAACCAACGAAGAAGTTTTTACCATGGTCAAAGAAAAAATAATGTTACTGGAGACCATAAATTTCCGAAGGGGAAATATGATAGGACACTTGATACGACACGACAATTTCTTTCTTAACCTGCTGGAAGGCAAAATAGAAGGAAAACGAGGTAGAGGAAGACCAAGATTGACATATTTTAACCAGGTGAAGGAAAGGGTGGGTGTCGTGTCGTATCAGTTAACAGCTGGCCAAAGGCCGTGCGGAGTGGCGATTACTCCACCGCCAAGAGCCTCTTTAAGAAGAGAGAGAGAAGATACCGTCATTAAGTAAAACAATGATCCTATCCAACCAATTTTCTAACTTACCGCAAAACTTGAATAACCTCCTCCGCATCATGCTGCTTTTACAAAAACAATTGACAACCACCACAAAAAACAATCTCAACATTTTACATTAACACACCCAGCGCGCATTTTCAGAAAAGAAAGTGTCTATTTTTGCATCGTAACGAGTGCCAAATTTCCTCGTCAACTGCACTGCTTGATTCACCGAAGATTTCAAAATAAAATATTGTAAGTACCTACTTAATTGTTACTTTTTTTTTCAGTTTAATTTGTATAACAGGAAGACGTGCGAGCGGGCGAGACCGTCTGATATCGCATGTACACTAACACCGCGGTGGATTTACCTAGTTATCGCGGTTTGATAACTCCAAATACTTAATGGATAAATATCCGGATTGACCCGTGAATGACTAAAATAACATAACTTCCCTGTGTACTTGCTTTAAGCTGTAGTTTTTTTTTATAAAGCGCTTAATAAAGTGCTTTATTACATTACAATCTAGCCTATCTAGGATAATAAGCAATTTATCTTTAACTTAAACTATCTAATTAGAATTTAATCTATGAAAGTCCATTGGCAGTTCTTAGTTTCTTAAGGGGAAGACATATGTTCATGTGTTCTGTAGTGGTACAGTATTGTTAAGATCGCTATATGGAGAGTAGAGGATCCTTCGCTGATCTGTTAATTGAATACAAGCATTTTTTAGTAAACGAGCTGTTGCCCGCGGCTTCAGTTTTTTAGGGTTCCGGAGCCAAAATGGCAAAAACGGAACCCTTATAGTTTCGCCATGTCTGTCTGTCTGTCCGTCCGCGGCTTTGCTCAGAGACTATCAATGCTAGAAAGCTGTAATTTTGCACGGATATATAAGTAAACTATGCCGACAAAATGGTATAGTTAAAAATTTATTAAAAGTTTTTTTAGGGTACCTCCCATAGACGTAAAGTGGGAGTGATTTTGTTTTCTCATCCAACCCTATAGTGTGGGGTATCGTTGGATAGGTCTTTTAAAACTATTAGGGGTTTGCTAAGACGACTTTTCGATTCAGTGATGTGTTTGCGAAATATTCAACTTTAAAGTGCACATTTTCATTAAAGTCGGGCGTCCCCCCCCCCGGTGGATGGAAAAATTTTAAAAAATTCAGGATGGTAGTAAATATATCAAACTTTCAAGGAAAACTATAACGGCTAAGTTTGCTTGAGAATTATTAGTAGTTTATGAGTAAATAGCAGCCTAAGGTATAAAATATACCTAAACTTGGAAGATTCCGTATAAAATACGAAATCCTTAGAAAAATATTACTTAATTTTTTCGTAATGGCTACGGAACCCTATTTTGGGCGTGTCGACACGCTCTTGGCCGGTTTTTTAAACTATCAGCGCTTTCGGAAAGACCATCATTCCCAAAAAGAATGCGCCGCAAGAAACTTAAATTGGCAGAAAGTTTTTATTCAAAATAAAATAATCACAAATGAAATACTTAAAAACTACAGTATTAACTGGTATGGAACCCTAAAAAATAGACATTCAGGCAAAGTAACGCCTGATTCAATAAATTAGACATTCAATGACGAACCCAGGAAGTGTAAAAGAAGGAAATCGGAACGTTATCCAAACTATACCCGTGTATAATCGTATAACCAATATTTATCTTTCAGGTCAAATAACCCGACAAATAAAGAATATCGTGTGTCTACATATGACTCAGTGATAACGAGTGATAACCAAATTTAATCGTGTTCCAAGAAGTCTTCGCTGTACGTTGATACCACTACATAGTACCACCATGGTTGAGGTCACGCAAACAAATACTTATCATGTAATGAAAGCGGGATTTTGTCATTCACTCAACCATTCATTCATTCTTCTTTTATGCAGTCAGTTTTTCATGTAGCTGTGTTTCATGTAGCATGGAATTATTATGGTACGTGTGTGTGTGAAATTCCTTATCCGCACCGGACCCGCGTGAGAACTACAGACCGAGATGATGTTTGTCAACAATTTTCTGTAGGTATAACATTAATAATTCAGAAGTTATGAACTTCTAAAATCATAACAATGGTGTGCTCGCTTCGCTTTTAACCGTCGCATGAAATAATTTGAAAAAAAAATATATAGGTAGTGCCACCAGAGTTGAGGTCACGCACACAAGAACATATAATGACAGCGGGAATTTGACATTCACTCATTCATTCTCCTTTTTTATTTCTTTTTTTTTTAATTTATTAAGCACATTTTACAAAAATAACAACTTAAAAATATTTTCGCCAAACTGCTAAGCAGTTTGTTGGCGCAGACAGCACTCTTTAAATACAAACTTAAATCCATATTAAACATTCAAGACCCGAGAACAAACATTCGCATTATTCATACAAATATCTGCCCCGGCCGGGAATCGAACCCGGGACCTTAAAGCTTAGTAGTCAGGTTCTCTAACCACTTGGCCATCCGGTTAGAGCAACTTCAAGCACTGGCTCTTCAAGCTTTACTTAGAGGGAGTATATTTTATTGACGATTAAGAACAACAAAAATAGATAATAAGCATTAAATAAAATAAAAACCGGCCAAGAGCGTGTCGGACACACCCGAAATAGGGTTCCGTAGCCAATACGAAAAAATTAAGTAATATTTTTCTAAGGATTTCGTATTGTGTGCTTCCAGGTGTAGGTATATTTAATTTCTTAGCCGCTATAATTTTTCTTATAAATTTGATATATTTACTACCATTCTGATTTTTTTCAAATTTCTCCACCCAACAGTTTAGATTTTAGAGGGGGGGACATTCAATTTCAATGAAAATTTGCACTTTAAAGTTGAATATTTCGCAAACAGATCACTGAATAGAAAAAATTTCTTAGCAACCCCCCAATGGTTTTAAAATACGTATCCAACGATACCTACCCCATAATATAGGGTTAGTCGAGAAAAAATACACCCCCACTTTACTTCTATGGGAGGTACCCTAAAAAATTTTTTTTTACTTTTTTTTATTGTACCACTTTGTCGGCGTGACTGATATGTATATTCATGTCAATTTACTACTTTCTAGTACTAACGGCGGGTATCTGAGCTAACCCGCGGACAGACAGACGGACAGACATGGCGAAACTATAAGGGTTCGTAGTTGACTACGGAACCCTAAAAACTATCCTAGACTAAAAAAACTTACATAAAATAAAAATAAAACCTAAAACTAAAACAAATTAGGTATTTAGAGAGTACCCCTTAGGCAAGGTCCCGAAGGTGCTGGCAGCGTTTCCTCTTTGAATAGCTAGGCTAATTCTTTGTCCGAGGAAGCTGCCAGCTCTGTCGGTTTACTTATAGTGTCTTTTCCAACCTCGACATTGCTGGAATCATTGATAGTATCGTAGGAGCTTATACTTTTAAGACTTGAATTGATTCAACGTTTTAAACTTTCGTGATTCTCACTCATAGTCAAAATACCACAAACGGGACTTATCACGCTATTATTACACAAAGCGTAACAAAGCGTAACGGCTATGTGATGAATAAATGGCAGCCCAGAAGGAAACGTAGAACCAGATATCCTGATGTAGCTAGACAGCCTGCATATATGCCTTATGTGAAAGGAGTGACGGACAAAGTTGGAGCCGTTTTAGGTAAGTATTCCATCAAGGTGGTGTACACGCCTTTGTCCAAAGTCGCGAGGCATATTAGGACACCCAAGGATGTCGTTCCCTTCCAAACACCGGGTGTTTATAGGGTTGATTGTAGTTGTGGTAGTTCCTATATCGGACAGACGAAAAGAACAATAGCTGAGAGGGTCAAGGAACACATTGCAGCTGTTAAAAATCGCCAGTAAACAAGTCAGCCATAGCCGAGCATTTGTTGGAGTCAGGGCCAAACCACTGGATTGAGCTTCACAGTCCCAAAATTCTGTCAACGGAACGTCATTTTTACTCAAGAGTGGTACGTGAAGCAGTTGAAATAAAAAAGCATAAGAATTTTAACCGGGACGATGGGTATAAGCTTTCATCTTCGTGGAATCCTGTTATTAATAAGTGTCGGCGTCGGGATGAATGTTCGGAGGGACGATCGGACGTTGTTAGTGTTGTGTGTCGGTGTGATAGGGTGACTAATAAAAGTGACCAAGTGCGGGTAGTTCGTGATACGAGTGCCGGTACTATTAGTGATCAAGTGCGGTAGTTCGAAGAACTCGCGCTGCTAGGCAGACTTGACACCCACACTTCAGTCTACTCGTGACCACGGCAACTGTAACGTTGCCGAAACGTCGAGTGTATATTACTTGTGTAATAATAGCGTGATAAGTCCCGTTTGTGGTATTTTGACTTTGAATTGATTCTTCATATAGCTGTGTGTAATCACTAATCATTCATATAACTTCAACTCTTGCGGCACTAGGTATATAACTAGTTTTCAATAAGGGCTATAATTTTTTGTCTTTCTAGATGGCGCCACTGTTGCGTGAGGTTTTTAAGTGTGGCTTTCAAAGTCTGTTATTACGGGCGTGAAAACAAAGTTTAGATATTTAATACACCTTAAACCGTACCATAAAAATATCGAGCAACCACAGTGTTGCGTAGTCCCGTTTTGTTCTGAAAAAAGGGAGGACAAAAGTTTCCGAAAGACAAAACTGTCTTAGACTTTCATTGCTCCGTAACGTATAATTGCCATAATTAATTTCAGGTAATGCAAAATATTCACAAAATTATTCTAATTATAAATAAAACCGCGTAGCTCACCCAAAAACTATGAGATTTGACATTTCGGAGTCCTCACGCTACACCAGCGCCTCTAGCGGCGAATTCATACGCGATAGCCCTCATTCCTATTTCAATCGTTTGCTTTAGTTCAAGAACGGAGCAAACGGAAACTAGGATAAAATTGTTTTGACAGTGTCCAAGTTATTTTGTAAATCATTAACTATGCACGTACAATGTTATGACACAGGGCAGCCGGTGAGGCACGGTACACTGTGTTAGTTTACCCTAGCTAGTGCTTGTGTACACAAACTTTGCCCTGTGGAATAATATTATGCGACATTATCATCCTCAGGCACAGGCCTCCTCTTAGAGTGAGAGGGCTTGAGCCGTAGTTCCCATGTGGGCTAGTGCAGGAAACTTCACACACACCATTGAATTGCTTCGCAGGTTTGTGCAGGTTTCCTCACGATGTTATTCTTGACCGTAAAGCTCGTGGTATAGAGAAAGAGGCTATAGGTAAAGAAAAAAGCCTCTTAGCCCCAGCAACAGGTCATCTCCACCGCTGGCAATGGGACAAACAAACAATTTGCCATCTTAGCAGCTGCTCCTCCCATCCTCAGGTGCGGCCGAGGTGCGAAGCGGCAAAAGTACTTACTGACGCACGTGGCATCCCAGAGCAGGCACTTTCCCTTTCGCCAGGGCACTAAAGTCAAACCATCAGGTCTTATGCCATTAAATTACTCACCATTATAATTGTTTGAGTGTTCAATCCTTAATTGACGTCTCTGGTGCGGAAATTAATCACACAACATTCATGATTGTGTGACTTTAACTAGCTACTTAAGTTTAGTCAATTTAACTATATTAACGTACAATTGATCTTTGGCCCTCGACTTTTGACTCACTGTATTCTTTAGTCAATTATTAAGAGAAACGGCATCAAAGTCAAAGTCAAAGTCAAAATATCTTTATTCAATTTAGGCTATAACAAGCACTTATGAATGTCAAGAATAATCTACCACCGGTTCGGAAAAACCTCTGCTGAGAAGAATCCGCAAGAAACTCAACGAGGTATATATATATTTTTTTAAAACAGATTTACAATATTATTAAATGATATGTATACATCACAAGTATTTAACACAACTTTATTTTAACACAGTAGGTTCGCTATTTGAAGGGATCGCTAATGCGGATCGAATTATTTCCAAATATCCCTGTCCATGATATAATCATTAACTTTATAATAGCCTTTGATATTAATGTCTTCTTGACAATAGATCTGAATTTTGTATCCGTTTCATTTGTAATATTTTTTGGAATTTTATTATAAAAACGTATGCAATTTCCCAGAAAAGACTTTTTGGTTTTAGCCAGTCTGTAAGATGGAACTTTATTGGTCAATTGGTATCTTGTGGTATCATTAGAGTTGTATCATCATCATCATCATCATCATCATCATCATCATCATCATCATCAGCCGGAAGACGTCCACTGCTGGACAAAGGCCTCCCCCTTATAACGCCACAATGAACAACTCGCCACTTGCATCCACCGGTTTCCCGACACTCTCACGATGTCATCAGTCCACCTAGTGGGAGGCCTGGCTGGTGGTGGGCTGCTTAGAGTTGTATATTAATTCCAAATATCACTTTGATTGATGGCAGAAAATTGCAGTAATATTTCCTATACAAACAAAACATAGATGCACAGAAAAACGAGAAAAATAGACCAGCGCTGGGAATCGAACCCAAGTCCTGGGCATTCCATGCCACGTGCTATACCGCTACACCACCACCGGACAGGGGTACAGACACGAATTTCTCCTATGCACTGCACCACATATCTCAGCTTGTTTTATTTCTTATTTAGTCACTTAAGCAGCGACACTAGCGACATCTATGCTGTATGGAATTAACCGCTCATTCGGACAAGAGATGTCGTTATTAAGCAATCAAATTAAGATTGATTTTTGGTCATTTTTTATTTTTTTTTATAATTTTATTTCAACTCCAAATTTTTGTTACTTTTACGGTCATCCCGTAAAACCAATATCGAAAATACAAACTAAAACATAAAAAATTTGAAGTTGAAATAAAAAATATAAAAATACAAAAAGACTCCAAAAATCAATCGTAATATTCCCTGTTTTCAATCTTGTTGCATGATATTTTCTTAAAAAAAAACACAAATTTGAAAACCCGCTTTTTCTCAGAAATAGGCCCTAGTTAGATAGATTGTTCGCTCCCGAAGTTGCCACATAGCTTTCGCAGAAATCGGTGAAGCCGTTTCTGAACTCCTCCAAATAAATAAAGATACTATTAAATAAGTATACAAGAGTTGCTGGAATCGTTGAAATACCGGGTGTGGCCTGTAATATGAGCAAATAATTAAATCATAGATCATTCTCCTCAAACTTTTAAAAATAATAAGTAGTTTTTATAATTTTTGTTACACTTTTAAGTTTATTTGAAGAAGCAATGTAAAGCAAAATGATGATGATGTAGCGTGACAGGCGACGTCAGTTACGTTCTAGGATGGCGTACGTTGATAGCAGTATTTAATTTGTATGAAAAAGGAAAAATTCCAAGATTCCATTATTTCCAGCGTTTTCATTACTGAAAACCAGCACTGCACTGCTTTCTTTTTCTTTTTTTTTAGTATGTAAGAGTATGTAATAAGGTTGTCTTATTTTTAATTGTATTTTTTATTCTTTTTGCTGTGCCGAAATTTGGCGAATAAATTTATTGTTTTCTTTTCTTTTTTATTTTTTTATTTTTAAAAGTCGCTGAACTAATGTTGTTCAGTTTGACGAGGACGATCTATGTTTTAATTTTTTGCTCGTATTACAGGCCACACCCGGTATAATTAAGAAGATGCAGTTCGGATCAATCTTTGCGATTGCGAATAAACATTCTTAGCTGCCTCATCATGGTCAGCCGGAAGACGTCCACCGTTGAACATGCGGCCCTTAGAACGTCAGAATGAACGACGACACGCATACGTCACTTGCATCCACCTGATGCCCGCAACTCTCACGATGTCTTCAGTTCATCTAGTAGGATCACATTCATTATCGATCGTTATTGTATTAAAATTACCTACCCTCATTTATGGTAGAGCCACACACATCGCGATAGAAACTATTGCCACATTGCAAACAAAGAAATATCGATCGATAAAGAAACCCTTTGATGTGCGCAAGTTTACCGACAGTGGGGCGAAGTGTCTGCGGCTTCGCACGAAGTGCCGAAGTATTCGCGAATATTCGGCTACACACATCACGATAAAGCGAATGTTCGCGTTATCGCGATGTGTGTAGCTCTAGCAGTAAAAGTGTCTTCGACAATAAGAATACGATGAATTGTGTGTATGAAATCAACAAACAATTCTCGCCTACATACAATTTACATATCTAAAAATAAAAGAGCTTTGCGTGCCCGTTTCTATCAATTGGTAAGTTAGGGTAAACACTACGCGCCTATTTTGGGTAAACACCGAACCCTAAGGTAAATATAATACAAGTAATGCAAGGACTCGTAGGTAATCCATTCTTGAATTATAATTTCTTTAGTAGATCAGGTACGTATATAGCAAATATTTTGCTTGCCCAATATTTTCAAAATAGAACAAGACATACAGAATTTATGAAAGATGTAAGCGGTCTTTGCTTCGGCTTTACCACGGAAATATCTGACGCTAAGCCACTGGTATATAGGTGACGTATATTATGAAAATCTGTAGTCATCATCATCATCAGCTGGAAGATGTCCACTGTTGAACAAAGGCCTCCCCTTTAGAATGCCATAATGAACGACAACTCGCCACTTGCATCCACCAGTTGTCCGCAACTGTCGCGATGTGGCCAGCCCATCTAGTGGGAGTCCTTCCAGTTCGTGATCGCCACTAAAAGGACTTTCTCCCTCAACGGTTATCTGTTCTTCGAGCGAAGTGGCCCGCCCATTCCCACTTTAACTTGCATATTCTTCGAACCATGTTGGTTCTTCGGCGAATTTCCGTATTATAGATTCCATCGTGCAAAGAAACACCAAGCATAGTTCTTTACAATACTTTATCTCAAGAACTCGTCTCAGAGCTACGAGAACCCGAACGCGCTACCCATCTGAATTGGATTCCTCGTGGTATGATCTTAATACGTAGAATAAAAATTTTAATAAAATAAACAAAAGTAATCTAATGAAGTTTTATTTTTAACAAGACAGACCTATGTAACAATCTTTGGCTTTTACTTTATGTAATTACTTTAACAGCGCCATCTATACATCCAAGCAGAAACTAATCAAGCTCCATATTAAATTAAAATATTAGTTAACTTATTGTTTAACTTACTTGAAATTTTATTATTAATTATTAAAATAATAGTAATAAGTAAAATCATAAATCTAATGCTTAAATATTAATTTTCTTTGCGATTGATTTCAGCGCTATCTATCGCTTGGTAGGAGAAGCCAATACAGTGACATCTACCGGAGCTACTTGAAAGTTACTCGTCAGACGGTTGTTTGACCCAAAAACCCCATGGGGCGTAACCGTCGTGCTTGGTAGGGCCTCGATACACCTTTATTTGAACCCGAGCGACGTCATCAGCTAGAAAGAAAAGAAGATTGGTTTAGTCGTACAGAACTATTACTCAGAGAACGTAACGCTATCTATCGGTCATTTTAGACAACGGCTCTTTATCCAACCTAAAATTTTATATTTTTCTCACCTTTTCTGTCACCAGCATTGCTGCTATCATCATCGTCGTCAAATTCTTGAGGTCTGGCAGCTGTGAGGACCACCAGGCACAGCATGATCAGAATCCATAAACGTTTCTGAAATTATCGTGTTTTTTAGTCTTTCTACTTGTCGCTAGAGAGCGCTACTAATTTTGGTTAATATTTAAAAAATGTATTAAATTTTAACATCTTGATTTTTGTAACCAGTGACTTTTTACAGGAAAGTTTAGTGTTTTTTTTATGCATTCTAAGCTACACACATTGGAACCTTATTAAAAAATTAACCATCAATCATTTTTAAAATAATAAACAAAATTTTTGTTGTTTTACTTTCTTGACATACCCTCGATATTAAAAATTGGCTACGTCTGTGACAATTTATTTATAGTTGTGTTACAGACAGGGTTACAATATTTAACAATTACATGTTGATCACATGTAATTTAAAATTATAGAATTATTAGGGCGTGCATTATTACAGTAGACCCATCATTCAGTCAGTCAGGTGCACAATAACTGCACCCCATATTTGCAAAAAATATATAAATCTACAATCAATTGTTATTTCGTTTTAGTGAAAACTCAAACTATATTTATCTATTCATTTTATTATCTTTTACCTAAACTTTTATGTTTTATCTTATCAATTAACCCTTCACATGCTAATACAGATTTGTGCAAAAGTTAAGATATTTTTTTGTTTTAATTAAATTTTAACACTATATTTATTATAATTCATTTATTTTCTATATCTTATGTGGGAACACATGCTAAGGGTTAATTAATGCTTTTAATGGAGGGACTAAAACTAAAATGCAATAAAACGCAAATTTTTAACTTAAAACTATGTTTATTAAAAATATATTTACAACATTCATAAAAATTATGATACACTAAAATTATGGTACATGTACCATACATAGATATTTTAAACAACTTACATACACTCATAATTATTTTACATTGTAAGTAGGTTTTTTCTCAGCCGGTACAGTTGCCATCATAATATTTTGGAGTGGCCAAGGTGATCAAAAATATAAAAGCATGAACTCTAATACCTTGTCAATAGTGTGCATGTTCCAATATTTTGACCACTTCGGCAGCTCCAAAACATCTGATAGCCACTGTACAGTTATTAGCTTAATTTCTGAGTATCAAACAACTATACTTGTGTACTTAGAATTCTTTCCCAGTTATCCACAGTGCAAGCTGGGAAAATATCCTAGTAATTTGGTGTGAGGTGTGCGGACCAAAGAATCTGTGGCACAACTCATTCCATGTGTGGGGGCTGCGACATTACACATCCATCATAGCAGCATATACAGTAGAACTAACTGAATCATGTGCAATCGCCATCAGATATTTCACAGGGGTGAAGGTGGTCAAAATGAGGGGTGAAAGTGGTGCACTCTATTATCAAGGTATTAGAGTTCATGTATTGATATTTTTGATCACCTTGGCCGCTCCGAAATATCTAATAGCGACCATACTATGGTAGAACCTTTATGCTACTAATGTTATGTCAGTTTGTTCAACTATACCGTGTGTGGCACAAGGTATAAAGAAAAAACTTGAGAAATGCCAAGCACAGACTTGACAGCAACATTAACTTGTTTTTATGTAGTCTGCTCCTTTATGCAAGTGGACGGTTTTTAAGTTTTTTACTTCTATAAATAACATATAGTATCCAAAATGTTTAAACAATTACAGATTACACAAATAGTTAAAATAACAGAATCAATTAAGGTTTTTTGTCAGGTGCAATATTGCTAGATGATATTAGTATTGTGTGGTCTGATTGACATTAATTCTGTTATGGTTTGGTTTGATATTGGTTTATAAAACTTCATTTACTTTTATAAACCAATATCAAGCAAGACACAAATGCCTTATCAAGCAGAGCTTGAGCACTATATTAGCGCTAGAAAATCCGATCCCACGATTGTTAGTATGGTGAATCCCGGGATCCTGGGATTCGCCATACTACAAATCCTGGGATTGAATTCACTAATTAGCGCCAACTACACTGTCAGACCATCGTTATTGCAATATATAATTCTCAGACATCAATGTGACAAATTACATAAACAGTTGATGTAACTTGATTTTGACTTGTTATTGTCACATGCTTTGTATGACAGTAAAACAAAATGTACATTTGTAAAATGAGAAATGCAGAGTAACAAGTGAACTCAAGTACAAAGTAAAGTTATGGAAACTGAACATAATTTTGAATCAATTTACTAAATATACGCATAATAAAATATAGTACAGTCAGTCACCAATATACATAATGAAGTGCTGAAGAAAAACACATAAAATATGTTTTCACTGTCTAGTCTAATGACATTACACTTTGGCACTTTCTGACGCCTTGTCAGATTCATTCCCGCTATCGGTAGACACTGTTGGAACAGGACTCTTTCTTTCATCTTCCTCATCTTCACTTAAAGACGAGCAATCTGATAGTTCAGCATCGATCCACAATTTCTTCTTTTTGGCTTTAGATTGTTCATCAGCCATCTTTCTCTTCGTGCCAGTCTCATTAGAGGAGCCAGCGGCTTGCCAACCAGCGTCTAAAGCCGCGCTCACACGTTCTGGTAACTCCTGACGCTCACGTTCGTAAACTGGGTTCAGATTAACCTGAATCTTCGGCTCAGCAATCAAGCGCTCCAATTTCTTCTGCTTACGCTCAATCGCCTCACGTTCTCGATCCTCTTGGCCTTCCAGCCACTTCCTGAGCCTCTTTTCCTCGTTGATATCTCTCAAACGACGGCCCGACAGGTCCCTGCACGCTTCGCGATTGGTAGTTTTCTCGATCTGAGCTCCAATAGCTCGCAACATGGAACCGAACCCACCTTTCCCCCCGACGAGTTTGGTAAAGACTCTGACCACATCGTTACTTGTTTTCCACTCGTAGTTGGTTGGAACTGTCTTGCCGTTAATCGTCACAAATAGATCTTCACTGGGAATGTTATATCTTTGCGAAATCTTGC
Source organism: Choristoneura fumiferana (assembly GCF_025370935.1). Classification (NCBI taxonomy): domain Eukaryota; kingdom Metazoa; phylum Arthropoda; class Insecta; order Lepidoptera; family Tortricidae; genus Choristoneura; species Choristoneura fumiferana. The sequence continues at coordinate 13,620,311 of NC_133495.1, forward strand.
ACTTCAATGTCATTGCGTCGTGAATGTGACTCGTATCAGTAATGACGTGGTTCTCGAAGTAAATTTGGCAAGGCATCTTGGTACACAAACTTTAATGTTGATGAACGTTGCAAAATTCGATTAAATCGTAAAAGTAAAACTGAGTAAAACGTAGTAATAATCTACAAACAATACAATAGTTTACTCCACGACAGAACACGAAGGAATGATTGATTGATTGAATGTAATGTGTGTGACAGAGTGACAGTGTTGCCAGATGCCGGAATACAAAAAGCGGGAGCTGCGCTTTCAAAACGCGGACTTTTAAATGAAAATGCGGATTTGCGGAATACGTTTATAGGTTTTTTTGGCACGTTGAAAAGCCGAAGACAAATCATAGTACAACTAGTGCTTCCGCTGCGCCGCAAGTGTTGGGCTGTTTCGTTCATTCGATGTTTTGAATTTACCACCTTTTTCCACGAGCAAGTGGTAACATGTAAAAGTTGTTCATGTATATTTTAAAAAAGCGGATCCGCGTTAGCTTAACGCGGATAGCGGGGCCAATGTCAAAAACGCGGGGTAACAAGCGGTGTGTCTGGCAACACTGGTGTGTGATTCGTGGTTGTGGAGAATATGAATGACAGACAGCATTGACAACTTGATAGACAACGAACGAAATTGAACGAATGAAATTAATGGAATAGTTTTCTTCAGGGCTGCCAACTGCTGTCTTTTTTTCTGGGATAATATATAAAAACATCCCAAATATATAAATCGACCATCCCGGTTGATCGACACCTCTGAGGACCCAAGAGCTGGTACGTATTTATCCCAGCGGATCGCACTTGCGGTCCAAAGGGGTAATGCGGCCAGCATCATGGGAACTCTGCCACAGGCAGATCTTTTGGACGGGGTTTTCTTTTTATAATTTTTATTGTAACATCTTAGATATATTTAGTTAAGGTTTCTTAGGTAAGTTTTCTTTGTCTTCTTCTTATTAGTATTATTTTATTTAAATCGAAAAAAAAACCTAAATAAAAACGTCCTAATTTTGCGAACCAATAAAAAAGCGCAAACATAATGTTAATTTGAGCAAAAAATGGTACAATGTAAAGAATAAAGTAAAGTAAGGTTAGCAACCCTGTTTTTTTTTTCTCATAGGCAAAGGGAATAAAATTTATGCAATAGTCGTGTTTTTTTATTGTACACTTCCTCTAGGAAAAAAAATACTGTAGTATAAAAAGTCGAAATTCTTTGTTTTATCATATTTCAGTTATCTTTTCAGACTATGTACAAGCCACAATGAAAAACACTGATTTACATAACGTTAGCAGCTAACACCGTTAAAATACCGAAATTCATCCATTTTAGTATTAATAAACGAAAAATCCGAGAAACTGTATATTCAGTATTTTTTTTATTATAAATTTATGGACTTACATAGAACTCTTGGAGTTCATTACCTAAATAAATAAAAAATATGAACTAAGAAAGTACTCACTTCAAACATTGTCGAACGAAATCTCTTCAAAGATGCTTTGCAACGAAAACTTTATCACAACTAAGCATAAACTTGTTCGCAACGTCTTAAATAGATTAAGATTTTTTTTTAAATAACCAAAACACTACTCTCTATTTTCATGCTTCAATGAACACAAAACTGATCAAAGAAAGTGAAAGCATAAAGTAATTGCACAACAAAAGAAAATGAATAGGGAGCGCTTACTTGGAACTTTATTCAAGTCGTAATTTCATACAAAAAAGCCTATTAAGTAATGTTTTATGTATTTTGTAAAACAGAAGAAAGTCCAATTCAAATCAAATAACCTAAAACAACCAATATTAATAACGCGTTATTTTGTAACCATAGCCGTTATTCAACTCAACCTGCTTTACCATTATTTTGTATGTGGAACAATAGATGGCGCTACTGTTTTCATACGTTGATTGAATTGACGGACGCCATTACACACTCCTGTCAAAAGAGCAATTTGATTGGAGCTTTTTCAAATTAACAGGAAGTCGCCTTTTTAACAGAAAATTGGAGACACCTTATTTCGTTGTTCGTGTTATTATGGCTCAAAATATCAATCCGCACTATGCTTCATCGTCTAACCCCGCCAAACAGAACGAGGACACGATAAAATTGAAGGATAACCATGCTGTGAGCAAACGGTAAGTTGTGGAAACAAAGCGCTCGATTTTCTGCTTTCTCCAAGGCTTTAGTCACGGACGAGTCGTTTTTCTGTTGCAGACTGCAGAAGGAGTTGATGGAGCTAATGCGTTGTGCGGACAAAGGCATCTCTGCGTTTCCGGAAAGCGAGAACTTGTTCAAATGGATCGGTACGATTAACGGCCCACTGGAAACGGTGTACGCGGGGCACAAGTACAAGTTGTCCCTGGAGTTCCCTAATTCGTACCCTTACGCACCGCCGGTGGTAAAGTTCGTGACGCCTTGTTTCCACCCTAACGTCGATACGTGCGGGTTAATATGTTTAGATATTCTAAAAGACAAGTGGACGGCGTTGTATGACGTTCGCACCGTGCTTCTATCTATACAGAGCTTGCTGGCCGAGCCTAACACTCAAAGCCCTTTGAACCAACAAGCATCCTTCCTATGGCCCAACCAGCCTGCCTACAAGAAGTACCTAGACGAATTCTATAGTAAACACAGAGACTCATAGTTTAGTTTTGGTTCATGAAGTCATGTTTGTTTTGCGTTGTATTTTGTGTTGTGAATGTCTGCGGGTGCTGAGGCGGAGTTAGAGCTCTTTGTTTAAGTTTTCTTTGCCATTTTTCCTATTTAGTTGCCACAAAAGAGTCCCTGAAATGAGTTAAGTCTTGCTGTGGCAATTTGCATTGTGTTGATGACTGCTACAAACTTAGAACAAGCATTCTACAGTTTTAATTGTAGCTTGACTGGCATTAAAGTGACTTTAAACAGTGAGGCTTGAGTTACATGGTAATTTGGGGTCAGTTCAATCCAACAATTTGTTTTTCTGTTATTCACAACAGACCTCAGTCCGTCAGTCCTTGAAGGTTACACAATTATTCTTTTATCATTCTTAGCGGAATTATGGACTGAGAGTACTGACACCAGAATTATCATGGTATCCAGTGTCTAATACCATCACTTGACTAGATCAAATTGACCAAGTTTCAAATAGAAATGTTATTTATTTTGTGCTACAGCTTAGACCTAGTCTTCTGAAATTGACTCTTTAAACTAGTACACTGACTAATGCTGGTGCCACATGTTTGGCAAGCACAGTCTAATGCAGGATAGGACGGAGTCATATGTTAACCCTTTTCCAGGCATGGTGCATATTGCAACCACATAAATTTACCCAAATATTTAACCTTACTTAACCTTTTAACTGCCACAGTCTGCCACAACCGACGAAAAAAATATTCTGAAAATCATTCCATATGCGCCACGAAATGCCGACATGTTAACTGCAGATGAGGCCAAAGGTGTATCTCACCGGTTCAGTAATATCAGTCTAGTCTTGAAGAGCCCTAGATTGTATTTATCTGGAAATGCAGACGACAGGAGCAAATTCCATTCCTTCAAAATCATTTGAATTGTTTAAAAAAATAATCCCTCATAGGTAAACAACATAGAACTATGATTTATTTTGTCATAGCACATCTAAACTCGCAGGGCCCGGAAAAGGGTTAAAGTTCATAAGGCAAAGGTTCATATGATTGTACCCTGCATATATTTGTCGGTGCTTACTAATCTTGTGAATCTGGTGTAAAGTTAACTTGTAAGTAAATTATAAAGGTTTCTGTTACTTTATTTTAGTTTCTGGAAGATTCTCTGGCTCGTCTTTTCACTTTGAAGTTTGATTCTAAAATGAATGAATAATTGTATATTGAAAGATCATTGAAAAATATAATTCTTTAGTGCAATTTATTGTTTGCTTTTTCTTCTACCCTGTTTTGATAAATTATACCCACCATTATTCATCAGAAAAAAAATGTTACTTAATGTATGTGTGTATAATACAAAAAAAGAATTACTCGCAGTACCTAATTCCTTTCTCTTCATACTAATAAAATAATTCTCCGTTTTTGTACTGCCAAAGGAACCAATAAATAATCAAAAACAATGACAAATTTTTTGAAGCAGTGAAGATAGACCCGTCTAAGGTATTATACATACATTGATCTGCAATTAGTTTTATTCACTCCTACCCTCATTACATGGTGCAAATAGAAACCAATTCAGCCCATTAATCTGGTCCTGTACTATACTTCGTGTTTTTTAGCATTAGAAAGAAGGTAAGTGATCTTGACGTGTGTTTTTATTGAAAAACACTTGATAAGTAAGTCACGGCAAATATATAACAATTAGCAAAGACATTCATTATGATCTTTTACATTCTTTTGGTATCATAAGTTATATTAGTAGCCCTTCTTGTTACGGACTTCGGTCCCCAGGCTTAATATGTGCCTGGAAGAGATAGAGATCTCTATATAGCCTTTCCTCGCATTATGTAATGATGGACTATTACTTTCAATTTGGGAGTAAATAAAAAATAAGACTAAAGTATAATTCTTATATTTTCAACTTGATGTCACTTTACAAATTAACGGTCGTAACAAATGAAGTATTTACAAACAATATACTTAAATAGGAAGAAATTATACTCATATAGCTAGAAAGATCTAGTTTTCAAAGCAGAGGGTCTACTCCGAAGTTCGTATCGTACTGTCCCTCTCGCTCTCGTACTAAATAGAATAAGTGTCAGAGGGACCGAACGACACGAACTTCGAATTTCGTAGTAGCCCTGCAGACTCTAGACCAGCGGTTCTTAACCTTTTAGTTAGGAGGGACCATTTGACAAAATTTCTATCTTGCCATGGACCACCAACTGTTTGAAGGTAATATATGGTAAAAGTAAAATTGTAAATGAATGAACGGTTGCGACCGCTACTTGACTGGCGCGTCGTTTTGCCAATTCGTTGTTGATGGCTTCGCGGACCTTTTCGAGTTCTTCCACCACCGGTTAAGAACCACTGCCCTAGACCTATTACGAAGTGCAAAATTCCAACTTCGTGTCTTGCCGTCCCGCTGACGCTAATATTATTTAATACAAGAGTGAGAAGGACAGTACAATATGAACTTCAAATTTCGTAGTATCCCCAGCCCGTATATCTGAAGTTCGAACTCTGTATCATTCAGTCTCGCTCACGCTAATAGGGTTACTCTAAAATTTGAAGTTCGTATCACACCGTCCCTCTTACTCTTCTATTAAATAATATTAGCGTGAACGGGACAGCACGATACGAAGTTTGAATTCAAAGCGCAACGCGTCAAAATCGTGACGTCACCGTGAATAGGGTAGGGTATTCCAACAAAATATCCCACCAATATTATAAATGCGAAAGTTTGTAAGTCTGTTTGTTTGTTTGTTACTTCATCACGTCTACACCATTGAACCGATTTAGATGAAAATCGGTATACAGATAGTTTGAGTCCCGGAGAAGGACATAGGATATTTTTTACGGAGTAACGGTTATTAATAATAACAATAATACTTTATTTTAGCTCCAAATCCAGATTAATTATTAATTAACTGCAAAATTTGTTTTTATTATAAAATTTGATTTGATTATTTATATTTCTTTTGTTCAAATAAACAGAGACGATATCAGCATTATCTGTCGCACAAAATTTATCAATGAGAGGTGAAACATGCCCTTACCTAAAAAACGTAAACACGTCGACATGTCATGTCTGAAATGCCAGATTTCTGTGAAATGACATTTTAAACACATGCTCAACGGTTATTTAAGTTTTTGCGGTAACACGGAAAATTTACAAAGTGCAACCTAACTACCCTTTTACTTAACATTGAGAAATACTTATCCTGCCAAAAAAGTCAAGGAAGAAAAAGACAGTTCCACGGAATTATACTTTTCGCGTGTTCACTCACCATAAATAACATAGGTACATACAAATCTTTTACACATATAAAAAGATATTGGCACACTCACACTAGCTCTTACTAATAATTATAACTCCCTGTTCCACTATCCATTGATTAATTTTATTTGACAGATAAATGTGATGCCGTCTCTGTTTGTTTTGTTCGAATAGACGGAGACGGCATCTTTATCCGTCAAATAAAATTAATCAATGGGTGGTGAAACAGCCCCTAAATGTAATAAGTAAATAAAACCCAAGTTATGATTTTTTTACATATCGGAATTAGTGTCTGCTGCAATCGACATTCGATTTGGGCGTTAAATTTTAAATTTTGTTTTCGGAACGATATTTTGACGGTATTCAAACCCGCATCTCGTGAGAGGGGCGAAATACCGCTAGATGGCGTTATACTACGGCCATTACAAACGTGCGAACTGAGTCATAAATCATTTTAAAGGTACCTCTCGCTCGCACTCACAGGCCTTATGGGACTGCCTGCCCAAGTGTTGTGTGTAGTGTGACACTAGGGCAGTCCCATAAGGCCTGTGAGTGCGAGTGAGAGGCACCTTTAAAGTGATTTATGACTCAATGAGGGCTATCGCGTATGAATTCGCCACTAGAGGCGCTAGTGTAGCGTGAGGTCTCCGAAATGTCAAATCTCATAGTTTTTGGGTGAGCTACGCGGGTTTATTTATAATTAGAATAATTTTGTGAATATTTTGCAATATCTGAAATTAATTATGGCAAATATGCGTTCCGGGGCAATGAATGTCTGTTTTGAGACAGTTTTGTCTTTCGGAAACCTTTGTCCTCCCTTTTTTCCGAACAAAACGGGGACTATGCAACACTGTGGCATGCTCGATATTTTTATGGTACGGTTTTAAGGTGTATTAAATATGATTTTAATCTAAACTTTGTTTTCACACCCGTAATAACAGACTTTGAAAGCCATACTTAAAAACCTCACGCAACAGTGCGCCATCTAGTGAGACAAAAAACGATAGCCCTCATTCTCACGTTTGTAATGGCCGTAGTATAGTATCGTGAGGTTCGTTTGACATTTGCGTCGCGCTCGTGATTGGTTAAATAATTAAATGAGCCAATCGCAAGCAACACTGAAATTTCAAACGGACCTCACGATGCTAACGCCATCTAGCGAAATTTCGCCTGTCGAAAAACCCTTATTAGTTGGAAACGTAAGAAATGATCTAGCACTTCTATACATTATTTATGTGTGTTCTATATATTCTATTATTTGTCTGTATTAGCAGTACGCTTGCTCAAAGAAATCTAAGATTTTTTTAAAACAAAAATGATTAGTTGATGACATATCCTTCGCGTAAAACGACAGGAAGTGCGGGATCGAATCCTGTCCGACCAGAATATCGATAAAAAAATTGATAATGAGCAAGTTTATTGCTAGTATAAAGAAATAATAATGGCTAATGAAGTTATAAACACTTTCGCACTCAAAAATTACTGGCGATAGTCAGCGACATATTTCAAGCAATCTTTACTGTTTATGTATAAAGGAAGGCTTACAACATATGTACACAAACATAAAGGCATTTTAGTTAGTGATTATAAAATAATTTTGACATAAAATATAGTGCTAATTATAAAAAGACCTTAAGCTAGGAAATAAATAAATCGACTAGAATTGCGTATTTTTCAATCTTTCATAAATAAATGATATAATGAATGTATGGAAAATATTCTTTTGTATTAAGGATATTTGCCAAAGAAAAATGAATATTTTGTGATCGAAATATAAAGCTATCGACTCACTAGCCAACATAGTCTTAAAAAATATATCCAACATAACATGCATACTGATTTTAATTTTTAAAGTGCTCAAGGATCAAGACAAAAATTGATAAAATCGATTTCAAATAGGCATAAATAAATAACCAATAAATTATTAATATTTACATTTTTAATACAAATAGGAATGATTTTCGAATGAGCTAAATTTTAGCTGCAATGGAATCTATACCCTAACTACTAAAACCTATCTATATGATCAATATGCATGATTTTTAATTTCTCTACGTAATATAAGGCAATATTTAACCTTAAATATTTCAGTGCCGACATTTTTAGGGCCAATTTATTTGTGTAAATTACATTACTCTACTCATAGTACATTTAGCTCGGTAGTTCTAGTATATTATATTATTTCGTAAAATAAATAATTACAGTAACAGATGGCATTCGTTTCCCGCCTAAAACCATAATCTGTGAAGCGCGCCACGCATGGCAACACAGGCGTTTTATGTATAATATTACCAGTTTGTGCTCAATGTATAGCATCTGTATTAATGATTAATATCTATCTATGGCGCTACCCTACAAGACACACATCCTGGTAGTCATTAACCTTTTTCCAGGCATAGTGCATAATATAGCGACCACATAAATGTAAACAAATATTCGACCTTGCTGAATTTACAATATGGTACAAAATCAATTGAAGTCGTTAAAAATACTATTCGTTTTAAAATTACTCCCCCATAGCCCCCATAGGTAACCAATGTTAAACTATTAGTCGCGTATTTGAATTAGCGGGGCTACAAAAGGGTTAATATATAATTCCAACTTGATGATGTTCATCGTTCAAGTATTAAATAAGCAAAAATGTAGTAATTTTTTGACCTTTTCCTTTTCAAGTAAGAAAAACGATTACCTCTTCTATGCTTACATACCTAAATGGCATACTTTTTGTAAAAAAGTTAATCACGAATATAACAGTGACTATAAACTCCACTTAGCATTTCTGAACAAAGTTATATATAAAGTACACAAACTAATTAGCCGTTTTCGATTATCAAAACCCAACTAACTCTTAATGATGATCAATAGAACAACCAAAACAATGACCAAGACGGCTAATATTAATATACAGTGCATTTTTCTATTCCTTTTCTGGTACCGTTCGGCTTTCTGCAACTGTTTGAACCCTTCGTGCACTTGGACCTGTGTATTTTCGATATTATAATCGATTCTATCTAAAATTGTCCCTTGTTCATGGACCATTTGTCCCAAGTCCTTAAATATCTCGTTTAGGTCCACTATAGAACGGACTATTTTGTTAACTTCTTCCTCTCTCTCCGCTACCATCTTGGTGTTCTCTTCTTGCATCAACAGCATTTGTTTCTGATTAAGCGATGGCTTTTCAAAGGTATCTTGTTGTTCGTCATCCATAAAATTGTTAGTCTGTGTACCCGATGTGCTTGGTAAAGAGAACAGTAGGTCCGTTTGATTATTTGTTAGATCTGGTAATAGGGTAGGTTTGTCGTCTAAACTAAGTTCTTCAAAGTTAGGTAGATCAAAGTAGGCATTGGATCTCTCTTCTCTGGATGTAAGAGATTTTAGATAGCTAGACTGCGCCGTTCGAAAGGTGAGACTCAGTTCTTGCAGGGTGGACACTAGTGCTAAGACAACGTTAGTTGTTAGCTTTTGTTCTGTTGAATTGCCTGGAAAATAAATTATTATTCTTAGACGTGTGCGAAGCGTTATTTCTACGTGTTATGATTTCTGTTAACTACAATGTAACATTCAACAGGTCAAATGAAGTTAATTCCTCCAAGACACTAGCAGGCACACTAAATAAATAAATATCATGGGTCACTTGACACCAATTTACATAGTCCCAAACTAAGCAAAGCTTGTACTAGTGGTGTAAAACATTTACAATTTAGGACGCTTTTAAGTGTTTTAATTCACAGATATTTAGCAAGTATGTGTGATGTCAATTGTGAGTGCCATTCGGCAAGTTTGTGAATTTTACAATTTGACCTTTTTAAAAATGACGGTTGACTTATGCTTGAAGAAAAAAATCCATTTAGCTAAAAATTAATTACCAGCTTAATTATTTTCTAGAGGGCGTTCAAGTAATACGTAACGCATTTTTTTAAGATCCTTCCCCCCATGTAACGCGCCGTAACATTTTTCTGTTCCCCCTTCCCCCTTCCTAAACGTTACGTAACACCCAATACCCAAATGACCATTTCAATTTAATTCTTTTAGCTTTTCTCCAGCCGTTTTCCAAATCAAGTTGGTATTTTATAGGCCAAGAACAACAACTGATGATACGAATCTTCCACTTTTGAGGACATTATAGTATGTAATTTTACAAAAAAACTGTGACGTAACGCGTTCTTTGAACGACCTCCTCGCACCCCTGTAACGCATCGTAACGTTTTACAAGCCCCCTTTCCCCCCAAAATTACTTTCTTGAATGCTCCCCTATCACTAAACTACGCTGTCTCTTGAAGATAATGTATATCAACAAACACAGTATAGGCTAAATTTTACCATGTCTAACTTGAGCCTTGATAGCGGTGAGGTGCGTGTACGCATGCGTGAAGTGCCGCCCGATCTCCGCGGTGAGACGGCCTATATGCTGCTGCTCGCTCGAGTCATCCAACGCGGGTCTCCGGATCTGGCGCGAGTGGCGGGACTGGAGCTCCGACAGCTTTGTTCTTAGCCTGATGGAAGAGCAGGAAGAGAAATTAAAATATATCTGTTACCACTTATACTTGAAAGGTTTAGGGTAATCAATTAACTAAATGGAAACATGTGTATGTGGATCTCTATGTATGTACCTGTTCTCTGTAAAAAAGCTATTATATTGTCTTGTAAACGAAACAACGTCATTTGGGTCTTTAATATTGAAATTTCCTCAATAGACTATCAGAACATTCACATTTATGTATTGAAATACATTACCATTACCATACTAGTCTAGTTTGTATTACAATGATCGATAAGTAAAATGTCTAAAATCCTCGAATGTGCCAAATCTGGCAGCTTAAGTTTGTTTACATTTAGTTAATTACCTAAACCTTTCAAACCACTAGTAGTTTTAAAAAGTTAAACAATAGTATTGTTTTTTTAAACTTTGATTGTTGTTATAGTCTTCACAAATAGAAAAAAAGTACCATAATGTACTTTAGCCTTAATTTTTTATTAATGTTCCTGACTATTATTTAAATTGATATATCTAAAGTTAAAGTCGACGGTCAAAATATGCAAAGTAGGTTAGGTTAGGTCCGATATTTCGACTATAAATATTTCAATTTTCGATATTCAGATAGCAAAGATGCCCCACCCCCTATTGGGCTTAAAGCACTTGAATGACTGCTAATTAGTGCTAATTCAAAAGTCATAATATTAATAGGATCATATGAGATCATAGTAGTTTACCGGTTACTCTGCTTGCTACATGTAAGATGTCTCTGGCTGGAGACACTACAATAAACCAGAGTTAATTCAGTATTTTCATAAATATCTTTACATCTTTGTATTTGAAATAATACATATCCACAGATACATATTCAGTATGACTAACATCAGCAATATCTTCACTACTTTGTAAAAATCTCTAATCTGAAATCAATACATCAAGAAATAGACTTGAAATAGTGTTCATTAAGTTCACTCAGATTGTTTTTATATTTTGAGGAACAAGCTTTTTAAAAAGTAGTGACGATATATTGTTTTAATATAATCATTAACATCATCATCTCAGCCTTTCATCCATACTTAATATTATAAATGCGAAAGTGTGTTTGTGTGTTTGTCCGTCTTTCACGCCGTAACGGAGCGCCGGATCGGCGTTATTTTTGGCATAGAGATAGTTTATGGGCCCGAGAGTGACATAGGCTACTTTTTATTCCGGAAAAATGCACAGTTCCCGAGGGAACAGCGCGCGATAACCGAATACCACGCGGGCGGAGCCGCGGGCAAAAGCTAGTAATAATAATAAATTTGTTTCAATCAGGTAAAAAGTCATAACAATTTACAAATTTTGAAAAAAGTCAGGATGGTAGTAAGTATATCAAACTTACAAGGAAAACTATAACGGTTAACTTTTCTTGACATTTATTAGTAGTTTAAGAGTAAATAGCAGCCTACCTAAACTTGGAATGTTCCGTACAAAATACGAAATCCTTAGAAAAATATTACTTAATTTTTTCGTAATGGCTACGGAACCTTATTTCGGGCATGTCTGACATGCTCTTGGCCGTTTTTTTTACTACCTATACCAGGGGTGGCCAACTTGATTAGACCCAAGATCTACTGTTTTTTGACGAAACTGTGTGATTTACCAATTACATACTTCTTGAAATCTTAAATGATGTTTGAAGCATAGTTCAGTATTTATATTTTTGCCTTGCCAATCAACTGCACTTATTAGTCGATCAACCGGCTGGGCACCCCTGACCTATAGGTACTTTATATCCAGCAATAAATTGTTGTTAAGTCCTGGGTGTAATTGACAAGATTTCATATTTCTAAGACTATAATTTGATTTGTTCTCTGTATTCTGTTTGGAAAGACAAAAACGCTGATATTTTTAAAATTTCGCTACAACTATTAATTATTATTTTTCTTTTTTAAGATGGGCTTATTCTAAAAGGGTATAACTTTAAAACTACCACACAATAGATCCATTACTTTTGTCTAGTCTCTTAAAAAAAAGATCACGTAAATCTGACATAGATGTTGCATAGAAACGTTGTCAAAATTATGACAGCTCCTTTTTCTGGTGAAAAAGGCAAAGGATACATATATATTCTGTGGTAGTGTTGACCAATTCAGACTTATTTTTTCAATTTTTTTGTATTTTTTTAAATATGGAGAAATGAATTATAATAAATATTTTCCCATGTTAGGCAAAACTCTTTCGATACCTGTAGTAATTTACAGGTGTTAAAAAAATGAAATCTTGTCAATTATAGGAACATCAGCAATGTTTGTAAAAAGACTGATACCAACCTAGTAATAATATAATGGGCCTCCTCAAGGGCGTCAGCCCAAGGTGGCGGAGCATTGGACTCTGACCTAAGCTCCAGACCTGCTTCCATGTCATGCGAGTTATTTCGCATGAGCTTAACCCGTTCTGAATCATTCTAGAAAGAAATAATTTTATTTTATTTTTTTATGCATGTACTCCACACATTTTAAATTTTAAAAAAATAATAAAATTAAATCATGTTAAATGATATTGTAACGGATAACTCACGTCTTAAACCGAGTTTAGCTCAACATGTATTGGGCTATTTCACACATAACATGTTGAGCTAAACTTGGTTTAAGACGTGAGTTATCCATTACAATATCATTTAATATGAGTGAGTTTCATGTTCAAAATAAAATCATGGCTGAATATTTTGTGAAAAAAGATGTATAGTAAAAAGTTGTAAATATTAAGTTAATTTGTTGCGTTTAGTGAGCAGTGACCTTTAGATTATGTTGTAAAATGTGTTATGTTAAAATAATTATTATTATGGGCATAGCGAAAAAAAATAAAAATGGGAAAAAAGTATTTTAGTTACTAACAACAGAGAGCAATGACTTGGGATCAGGATGATGCATGGAGAATGTATCTTGCTTGCTAATCCTGCTTGCACTGTTGTGTTTCGGCGTGGAGAGTAAGACAGCCGGTGAAATTACTGGCACTTAAGGTATCCCATCTTAGACCTCAAGGTTGGCAACGCATCTGCAATACCCCTGGTGTTGCAGATGTTTATGGGCGGTGGTGATCTCTTACCATCAGGAGACCCACTTGCTAGTTTGCCATCCAGTCGAATAAAAAAAAATTATCACTACATCACGCCTAAAACTGTGTCATCACAAAAGTTTAGAATTTGATTCAATATTTATTGCTATCAGAATTTCATTATTTTATGAGAATCGTAAACACTTTGTGATGGTAGGCTAGGCATTCATTTTATGACCCATGGTAAATAGAATAGAACGAAACTTGATCGACATTTTAATCAATAAAATACGTACATGTTCCGAAAACAGCTGCCGACTGTGTATTGCATTGTTACGCATAAGCACGAAGACTTCAGTAAGACTTCGCGAAACCATTTTTGTGCTTGTTGGTCGGTTTTTATGGTCACAAATCAATTTATTATTATATTAAATATTATAACTCAAGCCATGACACGGATCAGCACTTCAGAATTTGACGTCTTGCTTGTCTTTGACACCTAAACAAGCAGGCGCATTTTACGCTTTTGTTTTCCAAATTATGCTTAAAAGTTTTCAACGATCAATGATAGGAAAATTATATTTTATTCCAGTTTTGAACTTTATTTTTAAATAATGTATTTATTGTATACTTTTACAATTTATCATTGTAACATGGTTTATAAATTGAATGTATGATCAAAAAGTGATCAAAGTTTACAGAAATATGCATTATTTGGACCAAAATATTTATTTGCACAGAAAAACATGCGTAGCGTAATGTCAGAAATCGAGTGTTAACGAAGAGTGTTAGTTAGAGTAGGTAATATTTTATCTTTGCGATCTTAAAGTAAGTAAAAATATTTTCGTAAATACATTATACAAAATTTATAAAATATTTCAACCATTTTTTATCAGATCACCTGTTAATGATAATAATGATAATGATAAATTTATTTGTCAAACATAGGTACAACAAACAGATCTTATTTAAATATTTCATAGAACTCTATGTTTTGCCGTTAGGCGTCCAAATATTTTGCAGTTACACATTCGTTTGTTATACTATTTAAGGGGATAATATAATATACACTTCATATTCCTGTTCTGCAGGGCTACTACGAAACTCTAAACTCGAAGGACGTGTCGTGCGGTCCCTCTGAGACTTAAACTATTTCATACGAGAGCGAGAGGGACGGTACGAACTTCGAGTTTCATAGTAACCCTGCTGGAGGGCTACTATGAAACTCGAAGTTCGTACAGTACCATCCCTCTCACTCTCGTATTGAATTACATAAGCGTCAGCGAGACGAAGTTCGAATTTTGCACTTTGAAGTCCCTATGGCCCTATGGCCAGCAGGCCTACTCCGAAATTCGTGTCGTCCCGTCCCTCTGACACGACACGTCTTATACTGTTTAATACGCGAGCGAGAGGGACGGTACGGTACGAACTACGATTTACGAACTTCGGAGCAGGGCTTGTTAACGTTACCAAATTCACACTATAAGTAACGTTAAATAACGGTAAAAATCATACATATACCTAGTACCGGTAAAAAAATATAACGTTAAATGGTAACTTAACATTATAGTAACGTTACCTGATTAACGTTATTTTTACCGGTAAATTTACTTTACATTGTAGGGCTAGGTAACGTTACCCAATTCACATTATTATAACGATACCGAAGTAACATTTCGGTAATATTTGCTATGCTACCGAGTGTTGCCAATTTAGCGACTGTCGCTAGAACTAGCGATTTTTGCTTAAGTGTCAAAAAAGGTTTTGACGACAAAAATGGTTTAGCGACTTATCTGGCGACTTTTTAACCGACTTCAAAAAAGGAGGAGGTTCTATGTTCCAATGTTAGTATTTTTTTTATGTATGTTCGCCGATTACTCAGTCAATTGTGGATCGATTTTCAAAATTCTTTTTTTATTCGAAAGGATAGTCTTCTGAGGTGGTCCCATTGTCACCAAGTCAAGATCTGATGATGGGATCTTAGGGAAATCGAGGGCAAACCTCAAATTTTAAAGGCACACCTATGGCGATTTTGGCATTTTTTGCATTAAAATAAGCATTTACATTCAGAAAGTATAATTTGGTAACTTGTACCTGATGAAGAAGACCGTGATGACCAATGGAACTCATCAAAGCTAAGTAATGCTCGCTCGTCTATAAACGATCATGATGAATATACCTAGATAAGCGACTAAGAAGGAGCTTTAAGTTAATGATTCTTTCGAACTGATCTGATGCTGAAGTCGGAAGGTAGGCAACGGAACTCTGTTATAAAACAACGTACCTAAGCCGTGTTTGGGCTTAATGGAATCGTTGTGAGATGTTCTTTGGCTACGAATCACTAAAATGTGAGAAATAAAGAAAAATTATAACAAAAAAGAAAAACGAACTCCAAAAAAATAAAAAAATAACGGAAAATGGAACCGACTACAAATCCCTTGAAAATATTTTTTTAGGTACAGTCACCAGCATTAATATCTGCTACAGCGGAGTGCGCAAAAATATCTGACACGTCCTTCCGGCCCTAGAAATAGAGTCGTATCAGATATTTATGCAGACTTGTTGTGTCGGATATTGGTGCTGGCGACTGTACCTAGTAGCTCGAAGTCGGTGACTCAGCACGACCCAGCAGGATGGAACTCATAGAATGTAGGTGAGGTAGACGACTATTGTTTCATTCCTGCAGGGCTACTACGAAACCCGAAACTCGAAGTTCGTGTCGTGGGGTCCCTCTGACACTTATACTATTTAATACGAGAGTGAGCGAGAGGGACGGTATGATACGAACTTCGATTTTCGAGTTTCGTAGTAGCCCTGCACAGTTGTGTTTCGACCGCGCGTTGATTACATTACAACGCCACGCAATGACAAAGTTTTCGGCGAAACTGCAAATGACAGCAGATCCACTCTTAAAAAGGATGGAGTGTCGTATTTCAAGTTTCCTTTAAATTTACGAAATTGCATAACTATCTTGATGTTTTTTTAGCATTTTGCTAAAAATTTACATTTCAATTGCTAAAACAAAATATGCTCGCCCCGTGTTCGTATATGTCTTTTTCGCACCTTAATCAAACTCTCGAGAACAAAAGAGACAGTCTAGCTTCCGCGGAGTGGAGAAAGCTGTGGACTTGAATAGTCTATTTTTTTATTTTAATGTTGAACGTAATTATTAATAACTTAATTTAACTTTTTTTTTCTATTAATTTCATTTTATAATTGCTGTGTTACTAAATTATTATAAAAAAGAAAGGATACTATATTCATTTTGTCTGTCTTTTTTTTAACATTAATACATTGACAACATGAAGTTAAACATAAACGAATATGAAATATGTTGTATTATAGCAAAAAAAATAAAATGGTTTTTATTTATTTCATTTATTGCTAAATTTAGTTATTTGACACATACAGGTTCGTATTTTAAATATTTTTTTTGATTATTTTAGTTTTCTACGGAATCCTATACGGTGTTCTGAATGGACAGCGATTATAGCAAGAGACCGAGGTGAAGATTTTTACAAGTCAAGTAAAGGGTCCGTTATGTGTTCCGATTAGGGCGTCCAGTCTCGGAAATATTTTTGAGTCTCGGGCGGGACTGAGACGAGACTTTATCTTTAGTCCCGGGAGTCTCGAAATTTCGAGACTTTCGAGACAACGACAAATCCTTTTGGGTGGTCCGAATCTGAAGTCATAGTCGTCGTAGTTGCAGATAAAGAAGTACTTAGTGGGAGAAGAGCGGGCGACTTCAAATATAACGAAAAAAAAAATTAAAATAAAGTTTATGTTGTTTATTAAATTATCAGAACACTACCATCCTAATTCAAAAGGATGCATGTCCAAAAATGCAATTTCGTTTAATTACACTTCGATATGTCGGCGGCCGATCGTAAAATCCGCCAGGTCACAAAATTCCTAGGCATATCGTGAAATGCCGCCATTTCATGAATTGGCTAAGGGACATCCGCCATATCGTTCAAAACTCACCGTTTAGCGATTTGCCTAGTGACGTTTAGGCAGATCATGAAATTCCTAGGCATATCATGAAGCGCCGCCATTTCATGATTTGGCCAGTTTAGGCAGATCATGAAATTCCTAGGCATATCATGAAACGCCGCCATATCGGTTCTGGCACTTCGCCGGCCGCTGCCGCGGCACGCTCGCTTCGCTCGCTTGGCTCGTGCGTCGTGATCACAATTAATACTAACCACTCCTCGCTTCGCTCGTCGTACCTAAATTGTTCCATATAAATAAATAACAACTAGTGAATACTTTATTTATCAACTAAATACTAACCTCTAAAATACGGGCAGACGTCCATGGTTTTTTCATATTGTGCACAGAATCCGTTTGATCCACATAAAAAGAACGGAGCTGATGTTCAAAAGCTTCTTTTGCACTTCTATTTTGAATTCAATCACTAGTTTCGGTTTAAGGATCATTTTGTTGCGACGCCGACATTTTTCACGCGCTAAACAAACACGACCGGTCAGTTGGACACGGCCGCCATTGCATACACAGCGCCACCAGTGGCCAAAAAAGAAACTATTTTACGATGTGCCCGGTATAAAGCTAGGAATATCGTCGAATGCGTTGCTCTAATCGATCTGCCGTATTATTTCTCAGGCACATCGTGATATGCCTGGCCAACGTTTAGGCATATCATGAAATGGCGGCGTTTCACGATATGCCTAGGAATTTCGTGATCTGGCGGATTTTACGATCGGCCGCCGACATATATAACAGTTAAAGGTTTCAGAAGACTCGTCAAAAGTACAAAACTAACTTTGCGTGTGAGTTAAAAATGTAGATTATTGTTTCTTAATACACGTATTGATATTGTTACTTAAACAGACTTTTAGATATATGTAAATGAGGTTCATAGCTCCTCATTTAACTTGTCTATGGCCTTGCTTTTGAAAGTTGTCAGTTGGATTTGAATTGAAAAGATATGTAAAACGTAATGACATACA